>NW_016108094.1:141922-145837 GCF_001604975.1 Cebus imitator | reverse complement strand
AAAGTGGCCGGGCACAGTGGCTCACGCCTGTAATCCCAGCACTTTGGGAGGCCAAGGTGGGAGGATCACCTGAGGTCAGGAATTCGAGACCAGCCTGGCTAACATGGTGAAACCCCATTTCTACTAAAAATACAAAAAATTAGCTGGGCATGGTGGCGAGCAACTGTAATCTCAGCTACTCAGGAGACTGAGGCAGGAGAATGGCCTGAACCCAGGAGGTGGAGGTTTGCAGTGAGCTGAGATCACGTCATTGTACTCCAGCCTGGGCAACAAGAATGAAATTCTCTCTCAAAAAAGAAAAAAAAAAAGATGGATCCCAGAAGAGCAAGCAAGTCCATGAAAGGGTTCAATCTCCTGTTTTCTAGAGATGGAGTTATAAAACTGCAGCTGAAAGGCCAAATCCAGCTCACTACCTATGTTTGCAAATAAAGCTTTATTGGAACATATAAGCCACACTCATGTGTTTATGTGTTGTCTAAGGCTGTTCTCACAATACAGTGACAGAGCTGAGTAGCTGCTACACAGATTACATGTCTGGCAAAACTCCAATATTTATCATCTGACCCTCTACAGAAAGTTTGCCAACTCCTGCCCTAGAGTATCTGTGAAGCCACCCTTCTGAGATGCCCCCAGTCTTAACCACTTCCTCCTCAAAATGACAGCTGAGTCTAGTGACAGCTCAACCCACCCTACCACCATGGCTGCAAACCTAATATTGACAAAAGCCAGCCTTGGAGAGGGAAAGTGCAGGTTGGCCCAGCCTGAGCCCTATCCCGCCTCCCTTGCTGACCTCTTACTCACCACCTCCGTAGAATACCACCATGCCAGCTACCATAAGCACTGGATGCCAGTTGAACATGTAGATGCTGCCATTCCAGGCAAAGCCGCCACGCCAGTACTGCATCCAGTAGACCGTGAAGAGGATGCACATGGAGCCCAGGGACCCCAGCACCAGGCAGGACAGGTAGAACCGTCCTGATGCCATTCTGATGATGCACTCCTAGAAGGAGGAGAAGTCACAAGTCTCCACTGGCTCAGGTGCGCCCAGTACTCTGGCTAAAGGAGGTGACACTGATTCCGCTCTTGGCCTGTGGGATGGAATCTTTTTGCTTCAGTTCCCCTGCACCAGCCTAGGCACCGCCCCCTTGAGGCCTCAATGCCTGAGTGGGCCCGATCTTCAGTTACCATGACTGAGGCCACGCCCCAGCACCTGGCAGTGCTCAGACAGAGAAGCAAGCTCAAGGCTGTGGCTGGCCCTGGAGAGGCCCAGATGCCAAGGCCCAGAGTCCTGGAATTAGTCTCCCCTCACAGGATCAGAGGGTAAAGAATTACCACCCCATATCCCCCAGGAAAAAAGGGACAGGAATCAAAGTCCAGGCTAAATCACCAAAATGCCCAGGCTCTGGGTTCTAACATGAGGAGGCAAAAATTACAATCTGAAAGGAGGAAATCCCCCACATTACACTAGACAGGAAGGAGTCCCGTGGGCTCCCACTTGCACAGAAAAGTTCTTCCCCAGAGAGTGAGCTCTATGGGGCTAGTCCTCATTGGAGAGGTAACCAGGCCTTCACTCCACTGCCCACATTCCACACCTTGAACCAGGTGATGCCTCTCAGCTGTCTCTAGGCCTGAGACTTCTGCTTTCTCTTCCTCTGGGGAAAGTCCAGAGAAGAAAAGAGGAAGCAACAACTCATGGTCTAGAAAGCAAGAGGTTTATTTTGAGATTTCTGCAAGTCCTTGATAAATCCAGAAACCAACCCTGGTTTCGGGAATGACAAATAAAGCCCTGAGCAGTTGTTCGTAAACGCTATGCAAGTGGGCAAAGCTGCAGGACTGGCCCCGCTTTCAGCTAATATGTAAGCAGCTCGGGCCCAGGGTTCAAGGGAGTCACCCTGTCCCATGGACTCACACCAAGAAGGCAAGAATGTGGCTTCCTGCTTTGAGGCCCCTCATGCTGAACCAGCTAACAGAGAAGAAATAGCCAATAGCCCCCATGGAGGTAAAACACTTGACGGCTCACCTTTAGCCCTAATGATAGACTCAGAGAACTGGCCTGGGCTCCAGTTCCTGCAAAATGGGCACCTTGAGCAAATCACTTAACATTTGCAGGACTCACCTGCAAGAAAGGCATGGCAAAAAGAATAATTGAACAATAAGAATATCGAACACCACCAGGTGTGGTGGCTCATACGTATAATCCCAGCACTTTGGTAGGCCAAAGAGGGCAGATCACCTGAGGTCAGGAGTTCGAGACCAGCCTATTATGATGAAACCCCATCTCTACTAAAAATACAAAAAAAAAAAATTAGCCAGGTGTGGTGGCAGGCACCTATAATCCCAGCTAGTCGGGAGGCTGAGACAGGTGAACTGCTTGAACTTGGGAGGTGGAGGTTGCAGGGAGCCGAGATCATGCCACTGCAATCCAGCCTGGACAACAAGAGCAAGACTCTGTCTCAAAAAAAAATAATAATAATATTGAAGACACAAGGTCCCATTTACTCCTCTTAACCCTGGGAGGCATATTTTCCATGAGAAAACTAAGGCTCATAGAGATTAAGTAATCAGCATTAGGACCCAGTGAGTGGGTAGAGAATTTCAAACCTTTCTATGTTTAGCCTCAAGGCCCATGCTTCTTCCTTGACCACAGGTTGTTAGATCAAGTGAGTAAATGTATGTAGCACATTGTAGAAGTCAAGTATTAGAATTCTTGGCTGGGCACAGTGGCTCACACCTGTAATCCAGCACTCTGGGAGGCCAAGACAGGTGGATCACCTGAGGTCAGGAGATGGAGACCAGCCTGATCAACATGGTGAAACCCCATCTCTACTAAAAATACAAAATTAGCCAGGTATGGTGGTACATGCCTGTTATCTCAGCTACTTGGGAGGCTGAGACAGAAGAATCACTTGAACAGGGGAAGCAGAGGTTGCAATGAGCTGAGATTGTGCCATTGCACTCCAGCCTGGACAATGAGAGTGAAACTCTGTCTTAAAAAAACTTTTAGTCATTACCATCATAGCACTTGATTCTAACTGCTAACAAAACCTGTGGCTCATGTTTCTCTTGCCTGCCCAGGCCTCAGTGGCCCTCAGCCATGCCATGCCATGCCAGCTCTCCCCATGCTAGGGGTCCACCTAATCAGGAAAAGACGCCAGACTTTCATAAAGTGACCAAAGTTGGCAGTAATCTCTGAGAAAGGAAGGTCTGGTGAGGTCAGGATTGCTCACACCTGCAATACCAGCATGTTGGGAGGCCATGGCAGGTGGATCACCTGATCACCTGAGGTTGGGTGTTCAAGACGAACCTGGCCAACATGGTGAAACCCCCATCTCTACTAAAAATACACAAATGGCCGGGCATGATGGCTCACGCCTGTAATCCCACCACTTTGGGAGGCCATGGTGAGTGGATCACCTGAGGTCAGGAGTTCGAGACCAGCCTGGCCAACATAAAAAATCGAGTAAAAAATTTTTAGTAGTGAAACCCAGTCTCTACTAAAAATACAAAAATGGCTGGGCGTGGTGGCTCACAAGTATACTCACAGCATTTTGGGAGGCTGAGGTGGACAGATGAAGAGGTCAGGAGTTTGAGACCAGCCTGACCAACATGGTGAAACCCCGTCTCTGCTAAAAATACAAAAATTAGCTGGGCATAGTAGCACATGCCTGTAGTCCCAGCTACTCAGGAGGCTGAGGCAGGAGAATCACTTGAACCCAGGAGGCGGAGGTTACAGTGAGCTGAGATCGAGCCATTGCACTGTAGCCTGGGCGACAGAGTGAGACTCTGTCTCAAAACAAAAACAAAAACAAAAACAAAAATTAGGTGGGTGTGGTGGTGCGTGCCTGTAATCCCAACTACTAGAGAGACAGAGGCAGGAGAATTGCTTCTTGAACCTGGGAGGCAATGAGGAAAAAA
>NW_016108094.1:136022-141851 GCF_001604975.1 Cebus imitator | reverse complement strand
GTGCCATTGCACTCCAGCCTGGGCGAGAGAGGAAGACTGTCTCAAAAAGAAAGAAAAAGAAAAAAAGAAAGGAAGGTCCAAGGGCTGGAGGGAAAAGTTTCCTTGAAGCTGGCAGGAGAAAATCATGCCACCAGCTTCCTAGAAGCTTTATGACTCAACTGTGTAACTCAGAGATTTGCTACCCAGCCTCAGAACTGCCCCCTCAATTCCTCCAAGGACAGAGGACGTTTCAGGTCACCAGATGTTCACCTAAAACACTCTCCATCCCTCACTGAAATATAAGAGATCTTGATCATCAGGCCCACTCATTTGACAGTATCTACTTCCACACTGTTTTGTTTTTCTTTGCAAAAGGAAAATTAAATGCAGTCCAAAAGGATCTGTAGCCACATTGTAGAAAAGGTCCTGGTTTACTGCTCTGTGACAGACTTAGAATAGACCCTGAGCACACTTTCCTGACAGAGAGCTGGAAAGTTATAAAATTCTCTGCTCACAATACACAGATAAGCCCTCCTACTTCCTGAAATAGAGCAAAGCAGGAGAAAAGGAAGAATGCAGTGAAGGGCCAGCAAGTGATCCATGCCTGTAAACCCAGCACTTTTTGGGGAAGCTAAAGCAAGAGGATTACTTAAACCCAGGAGTTCCAGGCAGGGTACAGTGGCTCACACCTGTAATCCCCGCACTTTGGGAGACCTTGGCTGGTGGATTACCTCAAGTAAGGAGTTCGAGACCAGCCTGACCAACATGGTGAAACCCTGTCTCAACTAAAAATACAAAAATTAGTCGGGCACGGTGGAATGCACCTGTAGTCCCAGCTACTTGGGAGACTGAGGCACGAGAATTGCTTGAACCCAGGAGGCAGAGGTTGTAGTGAGCCAAGATCGCGCCACTGCACTGCAGCCTGGGCGACAGAGATAGACTCTAAAAATAAATAAATACATAAATACCCAGGAGTTCCAGGCCAGCCTGGGCAACAGTGAGCCCTCATCTCTACCAAAAAAAAAAAAAAAAAAAAGGCCAGCCTGGGCAACAGTGAGCCCTCATCTCTACCAAAAAAAAAAAAAAAAAAATTAGCTAGGTGTGGTGGTGTGCAATTGTAGTCTCAGCTACTCAGGAGGCTGAGGTGGGAGGATGGCTTGAGCCTAGGAGGAAAAGGCTGAAGTGAGCTGAGATCCAATCACCACACTCTAGCCTGTGTGACAGGGCTAGACTGTCTCAAAAACAAACAAAAAGCAGTGAAAACTTCAATGCAAATGCTTGAAAATATCCTCTCATCTGTTCTAAGAGGTCAGTTTGGGCTGTGATCCCAGGGTGTGCTCACCATGCTTTGGCCTCCTGTTGTGCCCTCACTTTGCAGAGCCCCAGGAGGCTCTGTTCTAAGGCAAGAGTCAGCAAGCTCTTCTGTAAAGGTCCAGGTAGTCAGTATTCTAGGCTTTGTAGAGCACATGGTCTCTGTCACAACTATGTCATCAATTCTGCCTGTGAAAGAGCAGCCACATACATATCTTAACAACTGAGCACGGCTGTGTTCCAGTAATATTTATTTAGGGACACTGAAGCCTGAGTTTCAGATAATCTTCACATCACAAAATATTATTAATTCCTTGACAAAATGGATTCTCCCGGCTGAGCTAAAACAGGTCAGGTACAGGGGTAAGAAATGCTAGTTCCCATCCCCTTAGTCTTAGAAAAAGGCTCTACAGCATTACTTTTATAATTTAGAACTACAAATAAACGAAAGGGCAGAAAATCGTTGTTGCTCACCTCCCCAATGGACTGGGGGACTTTAAGAATCTTCAGGACCAGACTTAGAATACAAGTCCTAAACTCTCATCTTACAAATCAAAAACACTGTGACACTAGGGCCCAAAACAAGAACATGACTTGGCCAAGGAAAGTGGCAGAGCTGGTACAGGAATTTGGGTCCACTCCCTCTCAGCTCTGAGGATTCCTTCTCCTCAAAGGTAGCTTCTGTTAAAGTCGGAACTCAGGAGTGAGGAGTTCAATATTCCAGCCAAGGAGGTAGGTAAACAAGGTTGCCCTTAGCGCTGGAATAATTATAGACCCAGACTTCAGCCTGTGCTCAGGTCCGGCTCAGGCGTCCAAAGAACCGTTCCAGGCACTCGAGGGGTGATCCCTGGCCCCTCTGCGGGCTGCTTGTCCCAGCTAACAATGGGTGAAAATTGGGGCGAGAAGCTCCGTCTTTCTGCGCCCTCTGAAGAGCTTTTGTGCCTTTATAACCACTGCCTTGGAAGAAAGAGCGCAGAGAAAGGTGCCCACTTCCTAAAAGAGAAACTTGAGGACGAGCAAGGGTGTCGCGACAGTGCGAAGCGAGATAGCAGCGGAGCCAGCATTCGAACCCCGGTCCCTGAACTCACAGCCCGGACTCTTTCTCACCCCTAACCACAGAGGGACGAAGTGGGGTCGGGATCTCTGGAACCCGCCTCTCGCCAGCAGGCGCCGGAGCTACAGCTCCCGAGGCTCCTAGGAGATGCAGAAGACACCTGCCCGAACAACTGGCTGGCAATGCCACTCTAAAGCGGAGGGGCGGGCGTAGCCTCGCCTTCTAATAGGCTCGCAGCATGTCCGGTGGCGCGCGAGGCCTCCTGGGAAGTGAAGTCCGGAACCCGGGGTGGCCCGCTCCCAATACGCCAAGGTGCTGGCACCCTAACTCCGGTTCCTCCCGGGCGTTTCTTCTCCAAATCCAAAGTCAGGGTCCAGGACTGCTGCGATGCATCAGCCCCGCCCGTCATACTCCATCCTGAGGTGGCGGAAATGTTCAGGTGAACGCGAAGCCTCCCACCACGAGCCTGCCCTCAGCAAGGTCGCGCGCAGCGTGGGAGCCCTAAGTCAGCTAGTGGCTACGCTGTGAGGGCCCGGAGCAGGCCAGGCCCAGGACAGCAAAAGCTCCAACATGGCGGCCGGGCTGGCCACAGAGCCGAGAGAGAAAGACGGGGCCCGCGTCCGCCATCTACTTCCGGAATTTAAAGCCGGCTTCCGGAAACCGGGAGGGTGTCCCCATGACAACCGACGTTGGGGTTTGGAGGTGAGAGTGGTTGACGAAGAGTGGGTTAAGTGACCAGAAGTCAGAATTTTTGGTGCTGTTGTTTTGGGCTTGGGTTTTATGCTTTGTGGTTGTTGTTTGCCAAGGAAGCCCCGTTTTTAAGTGGATTGGGAGGCGTGAGGAATACTGCTCTGGGTACAAAGGGAAGGCGGCAGGTAGCGGTAGACGAATTAAAGAGCTTCATGAGCTTGCGAATCCCCAGTGCCCTAAACGGGAGAGGATCGTTGTACGTAGAGAGAGCCTTGGGTGTCTCTGCATAACGGATCCTCAAAACAGCCCTAGTGAGTAGTGGCTAAGAGCACGGGTTTGGCGTCACACTTAGTTATGAAGCCCGGTTCTGCTGACTTCAGATCTGGAGGAATGCCTTGAATTTTGACTCCTGTGTCCGTTCCTGTAGAATGGTAATAATTCTCACCTTGCAGTTGTAGGGAGGATTGAAGGAAATGATCTTGGTTGACAAGATTATCGTGGTGTGGGTACCTATTATTTAATGCAGCCGGGCGCGGTGGCTCACACCTGTAATCCCAGCACTTTGGGAGGCCGAGGTGGGCGGATCATGAGGTCAGGAGATCCGGACCATCCTGGCTAACACGGTGAAACCCCATCTCTACTAAAAATACAAAAAATTAGCCAGCCGTGGTGGCACGTGCCTATAGTCCCAGCTACTCGGGAGGCTGAGGCAGGAGAATCGCATGAACCCGGGAGGCGGAGGTTGCAGTGAGCCGAGATCGCGCCGTTGTACCCCAGCCTGGCAACAGATCAAGACTCCATCTCAAAAATACATGTATATATATTATTTAATGAATGTGGGAACCAGTTACATACATCTAGTGGGTGGGACTTCACCAGCTGAGGTGGAGG
The DNA here is from genome assembly GCF_001604975.1 of Cebus imitator. NCBI lineage: Eukaryota > Metazoa > Chordata > Mammalia > Primates > Cebidae > Cebus > Cebus imitator. The sequence goes on along the minus strand of NW_016108094.1, from coordinate 137,926 downwards.
CGGTGCCTTAACCTTCCAGAGCCTCTGTGTAAAATGGGGATTATATGCATTATAATGGCTTCTTAAGATGGTTGTAGGATTAAGTAAGGTTAGAAATATGAAAAGAGCTTATAAATTGCAAAGCATTTTACAGATGCTAATTTAATCACTAACAGTCCAAAGCATTTTGAAATCTCTTCATAGATCTGGCACAGCAGGAGGGTCATAGGACACCCCCAGAGCAACCTGTGGGTCTTGGAATAGATGAAAAGGAAGACAGCTGCCACTGTGTTGCTACCTTAAACATAAAGCTTTCCAGGAGAGTCCCGTTTCCTCTCTGCTTTTTCTGCCTGTAGGCACTTCACACTTTTGTGCCAGCATTTTTCCTGCCTAAATATCGGTATATCAGTTAAGAAAGAGACAGTTTAGTCCGGTAGTTAAGAGCACAGACTCTGGACCCAGGCTGCGTGCATCTGAATACCAGCTCTGCCACTTACTAACGATGTGACCTTGGACAAATTATTTTACCTCTCTCGGCCTCAGTTTTCTTATCTGTAAAATGGGGAAAGTAATAACATATTATTTCATCTACCTCCTGAGGTTTAAATAATGTTTGTGCTTGTAGAACACTCCCTGGCACACTGTAACAGTGTATAAGGATTTGTTGCCATTTTTATTACCAATGCTACTACATGACCAGGCAGTCTTTCTTCTGAGTAATACAACTGGATTCCTTTGGTTAGAGACAGCTCTGCATTTAGAAGGGTCCAGGCATGAAGAAAGGTTGCCGAAGGTCCTAGAAGAAATGACTTCTTGGGGTTTTTTTGGTTGCTGGTTTTGTTCACTAAAGTATCCCATGCAACTGGAATGGTGCCTGGCACACAGTAGGTCCTTAGTGTTTGTGGTATTAGTACATTTCTTTTTTTTCTTTTCTTTTCTTTTGTTTTTAAGATGAAGTCTCACTCTGTTGTCCAAGCTGGAGTGCAGTGGCACAATCTTGGCTCACTGCAACCTCCACCTCCTGAGTGCAAGTGATTCTCCTGCCTTGGCCTCCCAAGTAGCTGGGACTACAGGCATAAGCCACCACGCCCAGCTAATTTTTGTATTTTTAGTAGAGACGGGGTTTCCCTATGTTGGCCAGGCTGGTCTCAAACTCCTGACCGTAGGTGATCCGCCTGCCTTGGCCTCCCAAAGTGCTGGGATTACAGGCGTGAGCCACTGTGCCCAGCCCAGTCTTAATACATTTCTAACCTTGCTTATCTTTTTGCCCCAACAGGTCCTTGCCTTAAAGCAAGGGAAACAGCTCTGATTCAAAGGAACTAGAAGCCTCTCCCTCAGCAGTGGGGAGATAACCAGGAGCTGTTTTCTGGGGAACTGTGGGATGTGCCCTTGGGGGCCCAAGAAAACAGAAGGAAGATGCTCCAGACCAGTAACTACAGCCTTGTGCTCTCTCTGCAATTCCTGCTGCTGTCCTATGACCTCTTTGTCAATTCCTTCTCAGAACTGCTCCGAAAGGCTCCTGTCGTCCAGCTCGTACTCTTCATGTGAGTGCAGTAGGGCATTCTGGAAAGCTGAACCCAAGCAATTCAAAGGCCCTGACAGTCATGATTTAGTGTCTTAAAGTTATTAATAGGCTGAGTGTGGTGGCTCACGCTCTTAATCCCAGAACTTTGGGAGGCCAAGGCAGGAGGTTCTTTTGAGGCCAGGAGTTTGAGGACCTGCTTGGGCAACATAGCAAGACCCTGTCTCTGCCTAATACAATTTTTTAAAATTAGCTAAGCATGGTGCCACACACCTGTAATCTCAGTGATTGAGGAAGCTGAGGTGGAAGGATTGCTTAAGCTCAGGAGTTCAGGGCTACAGTGAGCCATGATCATGCCACGGTACTCTAACCGGGTGACAGAGTAAGACCCTATCTCAAAAAA
>NW_016108094.1:128937-134252 GCF_001604975.1 Cebus imitator | reverse complement strand
TGAGACAGTCTTGCTGTGTTGCCCAGGGCTGGAGTGGAGTGGCGCAACTCACTGCAACCTCTGCCTTCCGGGTTCAAGTGATTCTCCTGCCTCAGCCTACCGGGCAGCTGGGATTACGAGCACCCGCCACCATGCCCAGCTAATTTTTGTATTTTTAGTAGAGACGAGTTTCACCATATTGGCCAGGCTGATCTTGAACTCGACCTTGTGATCTGCCTGCCTCAGCCTCCCAAAGTGCTGGGATTACAGCCATGAGCCAGTGCGCCCGGCAGAAACCAGCTTTTCAAAAGTGCCTAGTAGGTTTATTATTAATATGTTAAGAGTGTCAGATAGGCTGGGCAACATGCTAAGACCTCGTTTCTACTAAAAAAGAAAAAATTTTTTTTATTTGAGACAGAGTCTGGAGTGTAGTGGCACAATCTCGGCTCACTGCAACCTCCGCCCCCTGAGTTCAAGCAATTCTCCTGCCTCAGCCTGCCCAGTAGCTGGGAATACAGGTATGCGCTACCATGCCTGGCTAATTTTTGTATTTTTAGTAGAGACTGGGTTTTGCCATATTGGCCAGGCAGGTCTCGAACTCCAGACCTCAAGTGATCCACCCACCTTGGCTTCCCAGAGTGCTGGGATTGCAGGCATGAGCTAAAAATTTTTTTTAATTAGCTGAGTGTAGTGGCACACACCTGTGGTCCTAGCTACTCAGGAGGGTGAGGTGGGAGGATTACTTGAGCCCAGAAAGTTGAGGCTGCAGTGAACTATGATCATGCCACTGTACGCCAGCCTGGACAACAGAATGAGACACTGTCTCAAAAAAAAAAAAAAAAACTAGAGAACCTTCTACAGGAATAGGTATGGAAGAAATTTTTAAAAATAAAAAGAGCGTCAGAGCAGGAAAGCCTTGTCTGTGGACTGCAACCCAACTGATGGAGCCAGTGGTAATTTCAGGTAATTTTAGCTTCATGTCATTTGTTATCTGTGCAAGGGTGTAAGATATCAGATGCCTATCTCACAGGAAAGGACAGGCCTTGTGGTGTCCCTCAGGACATAGGGCCTGCTCTTGGGTCCTCATGCAGGCCTCCACGGTTGTACTTTTTCTTATGTCTGCAGCATCCAGGATATTGCAATCCTCTTCAACATCATCATCATTTTCCTGATGTTCTTCAACACCTTCGTCTTCCAGGCTGGCCTGGTCAACCTCCTGTTCCATAAGTTCAAAGGGACCATCATCCTGACAGCTGTGTACTTTGCCCTCAGCATCTCCCTTCATGTCTGGGTCATGGTAAGACTGGAAGTCTGAATTCTTTTTTTAATTTGTATTTTAAACAGATGGGGTCTTACCACGTTACTCAGGCTGATCGTGAACTCCTGAGCTCAAGTGATTCTCCTGTTTCTGCCTCCCAAAGTGGTGGATTTACGGGGGTGAGCCACTGTGCCAGGGCTGAACTCTGAATTCTTGAATCCCTAAAAGGGTAGGGATATCTTTTCTCTGGGAACCCAGCTTCATTCTTTGACATCTGACATGATCCTTCATAGGAAACAGGTGAAATGAAAGTGGTCTGGGCTGGAGCTCTCGGCATGTGAGAGTTTCATAAGGTACTCTTGACTAACCTTATGTGTTGAAAAATAGCCTTGTCCAAGAGTCACGGGTCTCTTCCAGAACGTTCAGTTCACCTTTGCCCCAAACAGGCCTACCAGGGCTAAAACATGTAGTTGAATGTGTTTCATCATGAGCTATATGGGCAGGTGGATGTTGACACAGGTTATTCTTAGGCATCAGTGCCCCATGGTTAATTCTGCAGGCAGTGGATGTTTCTAGGAAGTAGCCAAGCAGGATTGCTGCTCACCCTTGAGTGTTCCCTGCCCTCTGCTGAGTTCCCATCACTTTAACTAGGAGAACCAACCTCCAAGATGCTTCCCTAGGCATCAGATCAGATCCAGTGTCCATGGTTTCAGATTTCTTCTGCTTCACAGATTTTTCCAGCCCTTTGGGTATCTCATATGTTTCTCAGGTTCTCATTTCAGTTGAACCCATTAAAACCTCAGGGTTCTCTAGTCACTTCATTATGAAAGCCACCTTCACACCCAAACCCCCTATTAGGTTGCGCTTGTGATTCTACAGAGAGAAGTAGAGCTCCCCAGAAACAAGCAGAGCAACACCAGAGTCTCTGGGTGCTTCCTCAAGAGGATTCTGTGCTTGGAGCCAAAATAGGTCCTGGCTTTATACTATAAAGCCGTTAATCTCATTAAACCCTGAGTCCCCCAAAGGCTTTATCTAACAGGAGCTGAGCCAGCGATTTTCCAGGCAAGACAGTGACCAGCTGAACTCCTGAGATAATGAGTATATCGTTTCTCCTTGGCAAAGGTTATGGAATGAAAGAGGATAAATAACTTAGTTCATACTTCCTCTCTCAAAGTTAGAAGGATATTCCCTTTGCAGCAAAAAAGGGAGCTTGACGCTCCTTCAAGAAACACTTGTTGGGGTTGTAGAAAGGAGGGAGAGGTTAGCACGATTTTAAACCAACTGGCATCTCTGCAGCTAACCAAGTTGGAGATATTGGGGCCTCATGTGGCCATTAACCTTTCTATGTCTCCTCATATCACCTTCAGAACTTACGCTGGAAAAACTCCAACAGCTTCATATGGACAGATGGACTTCAAACGCTGTTTGTATTCCAGAGAGTAGGTAAGGACCAGAGCAGGGTCAGGCCTCTCTTGGGTCCCACGTGTGTCTCTTTCACTGAGGGCCTTGATTCTGGCTTCCCAGCCCTGTCCCAGTTGGCCTGCAACGGTTGCAACAGCCACACTAGGAACAGGAGGGATTTCTGCCTCTGCCCGTGCTGGGAAACCATGGGAAGTCAGGAGGCAGGGCTGCTCAGCCTCATTAGGTTCTGTCTACCCGGAAGTGATACTCAGCAGCACCCCTGAGGCTTCTCTTCTGCTTCCTCCCGCAGCAGCAGTGTTGTACTGCTACTTCTATAAACGGACAGCCGTGAGACTAGGCGACCCTCGCTTCTACCAGGACTCTTTGTGGCTGCGCAAGGAGTTCATGCAAGTTCGAAGGTGACCTCTTGTCACACTGATGGATGCTTTTCCTTCCTGATAGAAGCCACATTTGCTGCTCTGCAGGGAGAGTTTGCCCTATGCATGGGTCAACAGCTGGACTTTCCAAGGAGGGTTCAGACCAGTTGTGTTCACCATTCAAAAAGGAAGATCCTCCCTCTTGCAAATTAGAGTGTTCCCCATCAGTCTCCAGTACAGCATCCCTTCCTTGCCTCCTCCCTCTGTCCAACCCCCTTTCCTTCCCTTCCTCTCGGTACCATTCATTTTCCCTGACCCTTCTTTCTTGCCGAGGGTTCTGTGGCTCTTACCCTTGTGAAGCTCGTCGTTTAGCCTGGGACAGAAGGAGCTCCCAGCCCCCACTTTCCTTGCACTACACACAAGTGACCAAAGGATGCGAAGAGTGAAAGTTCCGTGCTCCTGACCGATCCCACCGCAGACATTTAGATTTTTATACCCAAGGCACTTTTTAAAAACATTTTATAAAGAGAATAAATTGAATTCTTGTTCCGTAAATGGTGGAGCCTCTCTGTCTCATGGTTAAGAGGCGTGCCAAGGTCTAACTTAGCATCTGCTTGACCCAGAGGGAAGATTGAACCACAGATGAACTACAGATCTTAATTGAGTTCCATTATGAGTACAAAGTATTTCAGCAGAAATTCAAGATGGAATCTGATGCCACATCCCCCACTCTTGGAGTTTCAGATTTCTGTGCTCTGTTCAGACTCTCCTTATCAGAAGCCTTAACTGCCCTCAGAAGAATAAAAATATTCCTTAGCCAGTTTTGGCAAAAGAAATTCTTAAAATTCCTATGTTTATAGTATCAATCAGTTTTCTATCTCTTTTTCTTTTCTTTTTTTTGACAGATTTTCGCTCTTGTTGCCCAGCTTAGAGTGCAATGGCACAATCTTGGCTCACCGCAACCTCTGCCTCCCAGTTCAAGTGATTCTCCCACCTCAGCCTCCTGAGTAACTGGCTTACAGGCATGTGCCACCATGCCTGGCTAATTTTGTATTTTTAGTAGAGATGGGCTTTCTCCATGTTGGTCAGGCTGGTCTTGAACTCCCGATCTCAGGTGATCCGCCTGCCTTGGCCTCCCAAAGTGCTGGGATTACAGGGGTGAGCCACCATGTCCAGCTTCTATTTCTGTTTCTACTGTGTAACTGACCACCACCAAAGTTCAGGGGCACACAGCAATAAATAGCTGTCTGGCTCTCTAACTTGGGGTTCTGCTGACCTGGGCTGAGTGGGTGATTTCAGAGGGCTCGCTTGTGTGTGTGGTCAGCTGCCGGTCTGCTAGGTAGCTGTGATGGCCTTGGGATCCATTGGTGGTTGGCGAGCCTGCAGTGACCTCAGCTGGAGTGACAGGGTACTCAGCTCTGGTTGACAGGATTTGCCTCCTGCAGACGAGCCTGGATCTGCTCACACAACCATGGCAGAGAATGAGAAGAACAAGCCCCAGTATGCAACTACGTTTCAAGCCTGTGCTTGTATTATGTCTCTTAGACTTCTGAGCCCAGAAGCAAAGTGGGAACCACAAGTTCCTTTTTTTGTTGTTTTTTGAGATGGAGTCTTGCCATGTCACCCAGACTGGAGTACAGTGGCATGATCTCAGCTCACTGTAACCTCCACCTCCTGGGTTCAAGCGATTCTCCTGCCGCAGTCTCCGAAGTAGCTGGGACTACAGGCGCCTGCCACCACACATGGCTATTTTTTTTTTTTTTTTTTTTTTTGTATTTTTAGCAGAGGGGTTTCACCTTGTTAGCCAGGCTGGTCTCGAACTCCTGACGTCAAGTGATCCACCTGTCTCAGCCTCCCAAAGTGCCGGGATTATAGGCGTGAGCCACCACATCCGGCCCACCAACCACAAGTTCTTAGACTCTGCTATAGAAACTGACATGAGGCTAAAAGAGTTTGCCCAGACAAGGCTTCACTGGAGCTTAGGCCTGGGCATAAGGGACACAACGCAAGTGAAAGAGAGTTCCCTCACTGACTCCGGAGAAAGCCTGCAGGGATTTTTTTCTTAGGCAAAGCGCTGGAATTGACCTTGAGTTGGGCAGGTAGGCTGGGCTGGGCAAAGCACATGAGGGGTAGGGTGTGCAGCTCAGCATCTGGTTGTGAGGGTCATCTTGAATAATGGACTGCCAGGTGGTCTGGCCAATGGCAGCAAGTCTGTATTCTTTCCTGAGGAGGGACACTCCACACACAATGTTGGTTTGTTATTTTGAATCTCCTAAGGCCAGCTCCTGGAATTCTATTTT
>NW_016108094.1:125061-128844 GCF_001604975.1 Cebus imitator | reverse complement strand
TGGGTTCAGGCAATTCTCCTGCCTCAGCCTCCTGAGTAGCTGGGATTACAGGCACGCACCACCATGCCCAGCTAATTTTTTGTATTTTTAGTAGAGATGGGGTGTCACCATGTTGACCAGGATGGTCTCGATCTCTTGACCTCGTGATCCACCCGCCTCGGCCTCCCAAAGTGCTGGGATTACAGGCTTGAGCCACCGCGCCCGGCCTTGAAACAGAATCTTGCTCTTTGTTGCCCAGGCTAGAGTGCAGTGGCGCGATCTCGGCTCACTGCAACCTCTGCCTTTCAGGTTCAAGCGATTCTCCTGTCTTAGCCTCACGAATAGCTGGGACTACAGGTGCTCACCACCACACCCAGCTAATTTTTGTATTTTTAGTAGATACCGGGTTTCACCATGTTTGCCAGGATGGTCTTCGTCTCCTGACCTCGTGATCCGCCTGCCTTGGCCTCCCAGAGTGCTGGGATTACAGGCGTGAGCTGCTGTGCCCAGCACCCAGAATTCTTTAAGTAAAAGTCCTGGTTAAACATTGTGAGAGCACAGGAAGAATACAAAATGGCCATTTCCTTTGTATGACCAAAGTCCTGGCCTTAGTGGGTACATCAGCAAGGTAGAGGCATGGGTTTTGCGGTCAGTGGGGATGCTGTAGTGAAAGGATGCTGTAGTGGGGGTAAGCTAAAGCCAAGCCCTGTCTGTATCTCAAAAGTACTACAAAGTTTCAAGGCCACAGGACTGGATACAGGGAGAATAAGAATGGGGGCCATTAATTCACCCAGTTTCACACCAGAAAGTTGCTCTGTGAAACTTGTTCTTCAAAGATGCTTTGACAGGATCTGCAAGCTTTTTTTTTTTTTTTTTTTTGAGAAGGACCAGATAGTAAATATTTGAGGTTTTGAGGGTACAAACACTCAGCCATGACACTGAAGCATGAAAGCAACCACAGGCAGTAGGACACATAGGGAAAGAAAAAGCGTGGGTGATTGCAGCTGTGCTCCCTTGTGTGTGTGGTCAGCTGCAGGTCAGCTAGCCAGCTGTGATGGCCTTGGGATCCATTGGTGGTTGGCTAGCCTGCAATGACCTCAGCTGGGGGTCATCTCAGGATCCCAAACATCTCAGGACCCCCAAACTTATGCCAAAGGGAAAGTTAAGCCTGGAGACTGAGTCACAAAACATTGCCCCCCTTTCCCAAATGGCTATAAGCAATTTCTTTTTTTTTTTTTTTTTTTTTTTGAGACGGAGTCTCACTCTATCTCCCAGGTTGGAGATAGTGGCACAATCTGGGCTCACTGCAACCTCTGCCTCCTGGGTTCAAGCGATTCTCCTGCCTCAGCCTCCCGAGTAGCTGGGATTATAGGCACGTGCCACCACATCCAGCTAATTTTTGTATTTTTTAGTAGAGGTGGGGTTTCACCATGTCAGCCAGGATGGTCTGGATTTCCAGACCTCATGATCTGCCCGCTTTGGCCTTCCAAAGTGCTGGGATTACAGGCATGAGCCACCACACCCAGCCTCAAATGAATTTCTGTTACTTCACAGCCTTGTGTCAAAGCATTATGCATTAGCCAGACCCCAGACCCCCAGGGAAAGGAAAAAGGCCTCAGGCATCCTTAGATGGCTGCCCTCACAAATTGTTCTGTACAGGCTTTGAACCCTTTCAAGATGTATATCCTCCTATAAAACAAGGACATGCCAATTGTTACTTTAGATCTGCAATCTAAGTCTAGCTCCTAAAATAAATGCTATATTTCACACTGATGATACCTGTGTTGATGACAAAAGAAGCTGAACTCTAAAATATTTGAAGAGATTTATTATTCTGAGCCAATGTGAGGATCATGACCCATGACATAGCCCCAGGAGGTCCAGAGAACATGTGCCCAAGGTGGTTGGGTTACAGCTTGATTTTATACATTTTAAGGGGACAGAAGTTACAATCAGAGACATAAATCAATACAGGCAAGGTGCACATTGATTCCGCCCAGAAAGTCAGGACATCTCACAAGGGGCACCTTGCCAGTCATAGGTGGATTTAAAGATTTCTGATTGGCAACTGGTTGAAAGGGTTAAATTCTGCCTAAAGAGTTGAAGTCCACAGAAATGTTTGCAGTTAAGGTAATGAGGGGGTGTAGAAGGCAAGTTTCTTGGTTTTGTTTTGTTTTGTTTTGTTTTTTGAGATAGAGTCTTACTTTGTCTCCCAGGCTGGAATGCAGTGGCATGATCTAGACTCAGTGCAACCTCTGCCTCCAAGGTTCAAGTGATTCTCCTGCTGTAGCCTCCCAAGTAGCTGCGACTACACTACAGGTGCATACCACCACAGCTGGCTAACTTTTGTATTTTTAGTAGAGATGGGGTTTCACCATGTTGGCCAGGCTGGTCTCAAATTCCTGACCTTAGGTGATCTGCCCACCTCAGCCTCCCAAAGTGCTGAGATTACAAGCATGAGCCACCTTACCCAGCCAGAAAACATTCTTTCAAAAAAAAAAAAAAAAAAACCTGTTCTTTAACAAAAGGTGAACAGGCCAGGCAAGATTGCACCACTGCACTCCAGCCTGGTATCTCTAAAAAAAAAAAGATTATTTAGAAGTCTTGCATAAAACAAGGTAAAAGGAACCAGGAAATAAAAGAAATGTAAAGGAAGTTATAAAAACAAGGAAGTTTTTTATTTTATTTTGTTTTTTGGTAAGAAAGCTTAAAGAGAAATAATTTCATATGAGAAAGAATCGTGTATGGTAAATTTAGTCCTAAAGTAAAATGACTGGTTTTTCAAGAAGGAAGCATGTTCAGGACAAACCAGAAAGTCCACGCATTTCATAAACAGTCTGTGTAAATTACAATAAGAGGATTTATTTATTTTTTTAAAGACAAAAACGGCCGGGCATGGTGGCTCACGCCTGTAATTCCAGCACTTTGGGAGGCCAAGGCAGGTGGATCATGAGGTCAGGAGTTCAAGACCAGCCTGGCCAAGATGGTAAAACCACATCTCTACTAAAAATACAAAAATCAGCCAGGCATGGTGGTGGGTGCCTGTAATCTCAGCTACTCAGGAGGCTGAGGCAGGAGAATCACTTGAAGCCAGGAGACAGAGGTTGCAGTGAGCCAAGATCATGCCACTGTGCTCTATCATGGGTGACAGAGCAAGACTCCATCTCAAAAAATAAAATAAAAATAAAGCCAAAAACTTTTGCCAGGCACAGAGGCTCACACTTGTAATCCCAGCACTTTGGGATGCCGAGGTGGGCGGATCACCTGAGGTCAGGAGTTTGAGACCAGCCTGGCCAACATGGTGAGACCTCATCTCTACTGAAAACACAAAAATTAGATGGGCAGGTGGCAGGTGCCTGTAATCCCAGCTGCTAGGGAGGCTGAGGCAGGAGAATCACTTGAACCCGGGAGGCAGAGTTTGCAGTGAACCAAGATTTTGCCACTGCACTTCAGCCTGGGTGACAGAACAAGAGTCTGTTTAAAAAAAAAAAAAATCTTTTATATGATCATGTTGTCACATTATTACTAAGTTTTGGTTTGCCTAGGAAAAAAACATTTAAAAAATTTTTAATTAAGGTTATTACATCCATGTATCTGTCTATGTTCACTTTTAAAATACTTGCAACATTGAGTTACAGAGCTTTGGCTCTTGGGTCTAAGAAAGACACCAAGTCCTGCTAAATATTAAACACTGACAGCAATTGAAGCCCCATCTTCAGGCCTTGTAGAAGATGCTGATCAAAGTAAACTGCATTCTTGAAGCACAGGGCTGGAAATTAAAGCTATTCAACTCCTCAAGGCCCA
>NW_016108094.1:115603-124301 GCF_001604975.1 Cebus imitator | reverse complement strand
ATGCAGTTTTGCTATTGTTGCCCAGGCTGGAGTGCAGTGGCAGAATATATATATACACATATGTAATATATATTAAAAATATATATTATATTTAAATATATATATATATATAGTATTTTTAGTAGAGATGGGGTTTTGCCATGTTGGCAAGGATGGTCTCAAACTCCTGGCCTCAGGTGATCCACCTGCCTCAGCCTCCCAACGTATTGGGATTACAGGCGTGAGCCAGCATGCCCAGACTAAATTTAAAAAATATATATTTTTAATAGTCTCAGAGAGGTGGTGAACCAAGAGGGGACAGCAGTCCTAAAATTCTAGAGTAGGGAGAATCATAGAGAAGCTGGCTGGCAGTTGCAGCAGGATTCTCCCTGGGGCATTTGCTAATTCTACCATTGAGCAACAGGCCAAGAATCCAAGCACTGCCCAGACAAGGTTGCAGAGAAGCCAGCTGAGCTGAGTCATCTCATAACACTGGAGGAAGAAAGTTGGGGAGTCAAAGAGCCTTTAAAACAACAGATTTTTGACTGGGCATGGTGGCTCACACCTATAATCCCAGCACCTTGGGAGGCCAAGGCGGGTGGATCACGAGGTCAAGAGATTGGGACCATCCTGGTCAACATGGTGATACCCGTCTCTACCGAAAATACAAAAATTAGCTGGGCATGGTGGCACACGCCTGTAGTCCCAGCTACTCGGGAGGCTGAGGCAGGAGAATTGCTTGAACCCAGGAGGCGGAGGTTGTGGTAAGCCAAGATGGTGCCATTGCACTCCAGCCTGGGTAATAAGATCTTAACTCCGTCTCAAAAAAATAAAAATAAAAAATAAAACAACAGATTTTTCTCTTAAGACATTTACCAAATTCTGAAGCTGTGTAGAACTAGAGGCTATAAAAGTCTAAACCTACAGCCGGGTGCAGAGGCTCACACCTGTAATCCCAGTGCTTTGGGAGGCCGAGGTGAGCAGATCATCTGAGGCTAGGAGTTCAAGACCAGCCTGGTTAACATGGTGAGACCCTGGCTCTACTTAAAATGCAAAAATTAGCCCAGCCTGGTGGTGTGCGCCTGTAATCCCCTTGGGAGGCTGAGGCAAGAGAATGGCTTGAACCCAAGAGGCAGAGGTTGCAGTGCGCTGAGATCGCGCCACTGCACTCCAGTCTGGGTGACAGAGTGAGATTCCATCTCAAAAATAAAGAAATGAATAAAAATCTAATCCTCAAACCTCTGAAAAGCAGTGTAGGATTTTTGACTGACAGGGATGAAGATTAGAATTTAGGACCCACCAGGGCAAAGGGATGGGCAAACACACAGGGCTTTCATTTGAATGAGCAGGAGGGCTCCTTAACGGAAACAGGATGAAACTGGTGGACTGAAATTTGTCAAAGTGTAGTGCAGCCTCAAACCATAAAGTCCTTGATGGGGTTAAAGTGATCAATGCTCATTCTATCTGCCTAGCAAGGAAAGGGTGGAAGAAAAAACATCTGTAAGTTTTTATACACAATTTCTAGGTCTAATAAAAATTACTAGCTTGCTAAGAGATAGGGCCATCTCAATAAAACAAGAGAAAAACTAGGAAATAGAAACAGATGATCCAAATATTAAAGAAGACAAATAAGGAGTCAACTATGATATGCTCAAGAAAATAGAGGAAAACAAAAATTAGTCAGGCGCGGTGGTGCATGCCTTTAATCCCAGCTACTTGGAAGGCTGAGGCAGGAGAATCTCTTGAATCTGGGAGACAGACAGAGGTTCCAGTGAGCTGAGATCGCACCACTGCACCCCAGTCTGGGCAACAACAGTGAAATTCTGTCTCAAAAAAAAAAAGAAAGAAAGAAAGAAAGAAAAGAAAATAGCCGGGCGTGGTGGCTCAAGCCTGTAATCCCAGCACTTTGGGAGGCCGAGATGGATGGATCACGAGGTCAAGAGTTCAAAACCAGCCTAGGAAACATAGCAAAAGTCCAGATCTACAAAAAAAAAAAAAAAAAAAAAAAAAAAAGAAAAAATTACTCAGCCAGGCATGGTGACTCATGCTTGTACCAGCACTTTGAGAGGCCGAGGTAGGTGGATCAACTGAGGTCAAGAGTTCAAAACCAGCCTAGCCAACATGGTGAAATCCCATCTCTACTAAAAATACAAAATGTAGCCAGGCACGGTGGTGCATGCCTGCAATCCCAGCTACTCGGGAGGCTGAGGTGGGAGAATTGCTTGAACCTGGGAGGCAGAGGCTGCAGTGAGCTGAGATTGTGCCACTGCACTCCAGCCTGGGTGACAGAGTGAGACTCCATCTCAAAAAAAAAACGAATGCAATAAATTGTCTCATATCTACCTATGACCTGGAAGCCCCCTCCTCTGCTTAGAATTGTCCCATGTTTCTGGACCAAACCAATGTACATCTTACACATGCTGACTGACATCTCATATCTCCCTAAAATGCATAAAACCAACCTGCGCGCTGACCGCCTTGAGCACATGTCAGGACCTCCTGAGGCCGTGATACTGGTGCGGGTCCTCGACCTTGGCAAAATAAACTTTCTAAATTAACTGAGACCTGTCTCAAATTTTCTGGGTTCACACTAACTTGGTGATCCAAGATTTGTTTTCCTTTCACACTGGTCAGTTGTGCCTGAATTCCAAAGGGAGGAGAGTATAATGAGCATGTCCAAACACCCCTTCCAATCATGACCTGAACAAGTTTTTCAGGTTTAGTCTGGAATCCCCTTGGCCAAGAGGAGGGTTCAATCAGTCTGTTGGGGTGAGGAAGGAGACCTAAGCATCTAAGACCACCTCCCCCTTGACTTCCACATTTCATTTCAATAGGAGAAGTAAAGCCTGGCAGACCGGTGCCACCTTAATCACCCTCCTGTAGATCACAGGCATGGTATGGAGGAATCTCTCCGGAAGACATTGTTTTTACTTAAACAGGATCAAACCCCCACCCCACACCTACTCCATGGACCAAGACCCTTTCACATGTAATTTCTAAAGCTGTAAACCCAAGACCCTTGCATGTGTAATGTCTAGAGTTATAAGCCTTTATAAGGGCAGGGACTTTCTTTGTTAGACGAGCTTGGCTGTTAGGCACCTATGCCGCCTTGTTCCCGGACGAATAAATCACCCCTTCCTTCCCAGTTCCATGTTCAAGAGGTCTGGTTCGTGGCCTTTTTCCTGCTTCAGGGGGACTTAGAATCTTACTTTTGGTCTACACCAGGGAGGGCATGGAAGCTGCCTGGCTCTTCCTATACACTGCCTTTTGCATCTCTTCCATCTGGTTGTTCTAGACGTCTTTCCTTTTATAATAAACCAGCAATCTAGAAAATAAACCATTTTCCGAAGTTCTATGAGCCATCCTAACAAATTATTATATCCAAGGAGAGGGTTGTGGGAATCTCTGATTCATAGCCAGTGGGTCAGAAGTACCAGAGACCCAGACTTGCAGTTAGCATTTGAAGTGGAGTCAGTCTCGTGAGTGAGCCTTTCTTAACCTGGGGCTCTGGTGCTAACTGCATGGAGTCAGAATTGAATCGAATTGTAGGACCCCCAGCTGGTGTTGAATTTGTCAGTGTGGGAAACTCTCCCACACATACCATCATATCTGGCTAATTTTAAATTTTTTGTGGAGATGGGGCCTCCCACTGTTGCCCAGGCTGGTATCAATCTCCTACCTAAAGCAATTCTCCTGCCTGGGCTTCCCAAAGGGCTGGGATTACAAACATGAGCCACTGCACCTGGTGGAGAAAAGTGCTTTGAAAGGGCTTAGAGCCGGGCGCGGTGGCTCACGCCTGTAATCCCAGCACTTTGGGAGGCCGAGGCGGGTGGATCACGAGGTCAAGAGATCGAGACCATCCTGGTCAACACGGTGAAACCCTGTCTCTACTAAAACTACAAAAAATTAGCTGGGCATGGTGGCACGTGCCTGTAATCCCAGCTACTCAGGAGGCTGAGGCAGGAGAATTGCCTGAACCCAGGAGGCGGAGGTTGCGGTGAGCCGAGATCGCGCCATTGCACTCCAGCCTGGGTAATAAGAGCGAAACTCCGTCTCAAAAAAAAAAAAAAAATAGAAAAATAAAAAAGTATTAAACTATCACAAGAGAGGAATTAGCAGGAAGCAAAAAGGAAAGTACCCAAGGAAGGACAAACTCAGTAGGGTCCCCACCCCCAAGGCTGGAGCTCAGACTTCACTGCATGCCACTCACTGGGTGTGGAGTTCACCGATTTGCCCAGGCCAGAGCTGGTTCACAGTTGCCAAGCAAGAAACAACTCTCAGGCCAAAAGCAAGCTAAGGCTGGTGGGAGGTGCTTAGGGCACATAGGGATGCCACCTGCCCAGAGCACACAGCACCCCCACTGGGAGACCCCTAGGAAGCAACCTTCCCTGTCACAGGTGAGCCCCATCTGTCAGGCAGATGCATCAAAAGAGCTGGAGTGCCCCATGTGCTTGGAGTGCACGGTGTCCACACAGGGCATGGAGGATGGGAATCAGCCCTCTGGGACGCACAGGAACTGAGACTGGTGAGCAGATGCACCGAGGAAGGTGGGGCACAGCCATGGGCACACGTTGTCCATGACTGGAGGGCTTTGGGGAAAACCATCCAAGGCATAGGTAAGCCAAGACTAGGGGGCAGGTACACAGTTAGGGAGCTGCCCCCGTGTAGGGCCTGGAGTAAGTGGCAGCCTTGACAGGGAGTCCACAGCAAGTTGGTCACCCGGCCTCGACCAGATCTGCAAAGTTGCCAAGGGAGTGCTAGCTTTGGGCACACAGCTGGTGCTCCGCTCCAGCAGATCTCCCAAGGCACATGCCCTGCTGAGGGACTACAGAGCAAGGACCTCCATAGCTGGAGCACACTGGAACCAGAGACAAGCCCTTTCCTTCCTCCAGTGTCCCTCTAGCATCCTCTGCTGACAAGGCCTAACATTGTTCTCATTGTAGGGAGAAATGCTTCGAGTCCAGTTATTATCTCATAACAGACACTGAACAGTAAATAATGAAGCTGAGAGGGAAAAATCAGGTAACTGGCAGAGACCATGCTTTTGGCTACTCCACTACCATCTGCACTCTTTTTTTTTTTTGAGACAGAGTCTCGCTCTGTTACCCAGGCTGGAGTGCAGCGGCACGATCTCAGCTCACTGAAACCTCCACTTGCCAGGTTCAAGCCATTCTCCTGCCTCAGCCTCCTGAGTAGCCAGGACTACAGGCGCCCGCCACCATGCCCAGCTAATTTTTTTTGTATTTTTAGTAGAGACAGCGTTCCACCGTGTTAGCCAGGATGGTCTTGATCTGCTGACCTCATGATCCGTCCACCTCGGCCTCCCAAAGTGCTGGGATTACAGGTGTGAGCCATGGCGCCCAGTCCTATTTATTTATTTTTTTGAGAGAGTCTTGTTCTGTCACCCAGGCTGGAGTGCAGTGGCATGATCTTGGCTCACTGCAACCTCCGCCTCCCGGATTCAAGCGATTCTCCTGCCTCAGTCTCCCAAGTAGCTGAGATTACAGGTGCCCACCACCACGCCCGGCTAATTTTTGTATTTTTAGTAGAGATGGAGTTTCACCTTGTAAGCCAGGCTGGTCTTAAACTCCTGACCTTGTGATCCACCCACCTCAGCCTCCAAAAGTGCTGGGATTACAGGTGTGAGCCACTGCACCCGGCCTCATATGCACTCTTTACACAAATTTTCAACTCTCCCAGCGGCTACATTCCTACTAACAAGATACCTCCTCTCTAAAAGTGAAGTTCTCAGCATTCCCCCAAATGATAAGACACACAGTCCAAACAGGCACTGTATCCATAGCTGGCTAAATTAGACACTCCGCAGATCACTCATGATCCCATTCAACATTCTGTTACCTAAAAACTAGATTGTAAAGTTGGCCTCCAACAATTTGTACATAACAAAGGGAAGCAAAAAGAGGACATGGTCAGTACATACAAATAAACGCACCTAAGAAGCAAAGAAGAATATGCATTGCTACTACAGTCCTTGTTTTCGGAATTGATCATTTTTGTAACTAATCAGGGTCATAGTTGATATCCATAGTTTTTAGAAAAATCTGAAGGCTGGGCTGGGCGCAGCAGCTCATGCCTGTAATCGCAGCACTTTGCGAGGCCAAGGCGGGTGAATCACAAGGTCAGGAGTTAGAGATCAGCCTGGCCAATATGGTGACACCCTGTCTCTACTAAAAATAAAAAACTTAGCTAGGCGAGGTGGTGGGCATCTGTAGTCCCAGCTACACGGGAGGCTGAGGAAGAAGAATTGCTTGAACCAGGGAGGTGGCAGTTGCAGTGGGCCAAGATCCTGCCACTGCACTCCAGCCTGGGCAATGGAGTGACTCCGTCTCAAAAAAAGAAAAAAAAAAAGAAAGAAAAAAATCCTGGCTGGGTGCGGTGGGTCACGCCTGTAATTCTAGCACTTTGGGAGGCCGAGGCGGGAGGATCATTTGAGATCGGGAGTTCAAAACCAGCCTGACCAACATGGAGAAACCTTGTCTCTATCAAAAATACAAAATTAGCCAGGCATGGTGGTACATGCCTGTAATCCCAGCTATTCGGGTGGCTGAGGCAGGAGAATCACTTGAACCCGGGAGGCAGAGGTTGCAGTGTGCCGAGATCGCGCCATTGCACTCCAGCCTGGGCAACAAGAGCTAAACTCTGTCTCAAAAAANAAAAAAAAAAAAAAGAAAGAAAGAAAAGAAAATAGAGGAAAATATGGAGGAAACAGACAAAATATCATCAACCTGAAATAAAGGGATCAGAATGTGATTTAAAGAGAGTTTATTCAAGAGCAAAGTTTCTGACCAGACGAAGCTTTGCCTGAGGTCAGGAGTTGGAGATCATGCCTGTAGTCCCAGCACTTTGGAAGACTGAGGAGGGTGGATCACTTGAGTTTGAGACCAGCCTAGGCAATATAGGGAAACTCCCATCTCTTTTTTTAAATTTGTTCATTTATTTTTTTTTAGTAGAGACAGGGTTTCACCATGGTGGCCAGGATGGTCTCGATCTCTTGACCTTGTGATCCACCGGCCTTGGGCTCCCAAAGTGCTGGAATTACAGGCGTGAGCCACTGCGCCCGGCCAGGAAACTCCCATCTCTAGAAAAATTTTAAAGATTAGCTGGGCGTGGTGGTGTGCATTTGTAGTCCCAACTACTCAGGAGGCTGAGGTGGAAGGATTGCTTGTGTCCAGGAGGTTGAGGCTGCAGTGAGCTGTGATTGCACCACTGCACCCCAGGCTAGGTGGCAGAGGAAGATCTTCAAACTGAACTAATTCAGAGAGGGGTGGTTATAAAATTGTTCGTCAGGAATTCTCATTGGTTTACAGAAGTAACATTGGTTTGTGATTGGCTGTACCTTGTTGTACTATAGAGTTTATGGTATTTTATGGCTCTTTGGCGTCAGTCTAGAGTCCACATAGCAAGTGGCTTCAAGAGTCAATTATTTAGCTCAAGGGGGAATGAGATGTGAACGTGGCTATGTTTTTAAATGTCTTTGTGAGATTGGTAATTTAAAGAGACTCACATTCCTCAGATAAAATATTTTTCTCCTTCTCAGTTTTTTTTTTTTTTTTTTTTTTTTTTTTTTTTTGACGGAGTCTGGCTCTGTCGCCCAGGCTGGAGTGCAGTGGCGAGATTTCGGCTCACTGCAACCTCTGCCTCCCAGGTTCAAGTGATTCATTCCCCTGCCTCAGTCTCCCAAGTAGCTGGGATTACAGGTACCCTCCACCACACCTGGCAATTTATTTTGTATTTTTAGTAGAGATGGGGTTTCTTCTTGTAGGCCAGGCTGATCTTGAACTCCTGACCTCAGGTGATCTGCCCACCTCGGCTTCCCAAAGTGCTGGGATTACAGGTGTGAGCCACTGCATCTGACCGTAAAGATTATTTTTAATGTTTTTCTTTTCTTTTTCCTTTTTTTTTTGAGACGGAGTCTCACTTTGTTGCCATACTGGAGTTCAGTGGCACGATCTCAGCTCACTACAACCTCTGCCTCCCGGGTTCAAGTGATTCTCCTGCCTCAGCCTCCCAAGTAGCTGGGATTACAGGCATGTGCCACCATGCCCAGCTTATTATTGTATTTTTAGTAGAGATGGGGTTTCACCATATTGGCCAGGATGGTCTTGATCTCTTGATCTCGTGATCTGCCTGCCTCGGCCTCCCAGAATGCTGGGATTACTGGCGTGAGCCACCATGCCTGACCAAAACAAGTATTAGCTATTTTGGAGACAGTTTTACCACATTGGCCAAACCTCAACTGATCCGTCTGCCTTGGCCTCCAAAAGTGCTGGCATTACAGGAGTGAGTCACTATGCCCAGCTGATCCCAGCACTTATGGAGGCTGAGGCAGGAGGATCACTTAAGCCCAGGAGTTTGAGACCAGGCTGGACAATATAGCAAGACCTTGTCTCTATTAAAAAGAAAAAAAATTAACTAGGTGTGGTGACTCATGCCTGTAGTCCTAGCTTACTTGGGGAGACTGAGGCAGGAGGATCCCTTGAGCCCAGGAGGTCGAGGCTGCAGTGAGCTGTGATTGCACCATTGCACTCCAGCCTGGGCAACAGAGCAAGACCCTGTCTCAAAAAATTTTTTTTAAAAATAGAAAAATAAGGGCCGGGCGCGGTGGCTCAAGCCTGTAATCCCAGCACTTTGGGAGGCCGAGGCGGGTGGATCACGAGGTCAAGAGATCGAGACCATCCTGGTCAACATGGTGAAACCC
>NW_016108094.1:111797-113173 GCF_001604975.1 Cebus imitator | reverse complement strand
AAAAAAAAAAAAAAGAGTATCTACAAAAAATATCTCTAGTCACCATATTAACAGCAAGATACTGAATGCTTCCCCTGAGGTTAGGAACAAGACAAGACTATACATCATCACCACTTCTAGTCAACATTACACTAACAGTCCTAGCCAGTTAGGACTGTTAGTCCTACCCAATCATGCAAAAAAAAAAAAAAAGGAAAGAAAGAAAAGGAATAAGTAAAAATGTCTTTATTTGCTGCTCATGTGATCATGTACATTACAAGCCCCCCAGAGGTAATCAACTTAGCGAGGGCACTGGCTGTTGGGACAGTCTTGCATGGGTCCTAAGCATCCCTGCATGTTCTTACTGTGTCAAACCAAAAAGCCTGTCTCCTGATACTGAGCACACAAGCAATTAAGCAGACCAAAGTGACCACAGTGTGACGGCAGTGTAATTTCTCCCTCCCCAGCGGAAGGGGCCTGGCTTTATTTGCTGCTTGCTAGAAAAGGTACTGAGCCTTTGGCTGTGGGCTCCACCGAGCTGTGGCATAACCCCTTGAGTGCAGTACCATCTGGGCTCATTGTGCCACTCATTGGACTTGGGAGCAGGGGCCCAGGTCGCCATGCTGATGTCCCGCTGTTTGCCATGCTATCAGTTGTTTGGTCTCACTGTCAGCTTTTGGCATCTATGAAGTCGTGGTATACTCTGACATAGGTTAGCAAAATTTTTCTTAAAGGGTCAGATGGTATTTAAAGCTGTGGGTCATGTGGTCTCTGTTGCAACCAACTACTTAACCTTGCCATAATAGCATGAAAGCAGCATTATATAACATGTAAGTAAGTGACCACGATGATGTTCTGCAAAACACTTTTAATTACAAGAACAAGCAGCCGGCCCACTTTCTTTCCATATGAGGCTCAGAGCAGGAACTCGTCTAACTTCTCTTGTCTTGCAGGCAGCAGAGATGGGGCTGCAGGATCCGGATCCCTTTCCACCTCCATCTCCGTGCTTTCCTACTGACCCTAAAGAACGCATTTAAGGATTTCCTTACCCTCCAGCTTGCAGTTAAGCTGTACCAGCCGGAGATACACGTAGAGATCAGAGAGCGGAGAAGGGAGATAGAGGTCCCTGATATTTCTTCACTAGCCTCCTAGACTGTGGGGATTCCTAGTGGTAGGTAGGCCTTCTACGCACATCCAGCTTCAGGGAATTGTTTCAGGCCCTTCTCTTTTAAGCCTAGAAGTAACAATTACAGCCCCACCCCATCCTAGTTAGCCAGCAGTAAAGCATTTTACTTAAAGCTTAGTCACTCTTGGCCTGACCTGGCATGGTGGCTCATGCTTGTGATCCCAGCACTTTGGGAGGCCAAGGTGGGTGGACCACCTGAGGTCAGGAGTTC
>NW_016108094.1:108921-110140 GCF_001604975.1 Cebus imitator | reverse complement strand
AAAAAGAAAAATCCGAAGGCTGCGCACGAACCAGCAAGAGCCTCTTTGTTTCTGCGATAGCCCTATAGTGCCCTCTGCTGACAAAGCTTAACACTGCACTCACTAAAAGGGATAAATGCTTAGTGTCGACCCAGTTGGCATGGAACAGGTACTGAGGGTGAATCTGGAGCTGAGAGGCAATGTATTGATAACTGCCATAGGAAGAAATCATTAAATATTCACAAATTAAATAAGGCCGGGCGCTGTGGCTCACGCCTATAATCCCAGCACTTTGGGAGGCCGACGTGGGCGGATCACCTGAGCTCAAGAATTTGAGACCAGCTTGGGCAACATGGCAAAACCCCATTGCTACTAAAAATACAAAAATTAGCCGAGTGTGGTGGCCAGCGCCTGTAGCCCCAGCTACTTGGGAAGCCGAAGCTCGGGAATAGCTTGAGCCTGTAAGGTAGAGGTTGCAGTGAGCCGAGATCGCACCACTGCACTGGAGTCTGGGCGACAGAGACTCTGTCTCAAAATAAAATAAATAAAATAAGGCCGGGTGCAGTGGCTCACGCCTGTAATCCCAGCACTTTGGGAGGCTGAGGTGGGCAGATCACGAGGTCAGGAGTTCGAGACCAGCCTGGCCAACATGGTGAAACCTTGTCTCTACTAAAAACACAAAAAATTAGCCGGGCATGGTGGCACATGCCTGTAATCCCAGCTACTCAGGAGACTGAGGCAGGAGAATTGCTTGAGCCTGGTAGGTGGAGGTTGCAGTGAACCGAGATCGGCAACTGCACTCCAGCCTGGATGACAGAGCGAGACTCCATCTCAAAATAAAATAAAATAAACACTTGTAAATAGCCATGGATCAAAGAATAAATCATAAGGGAAATTAGAGAATACTTTGAACCCAGCCGAGCATAGAATCCCAGTACTTTAGGAGGCTGAGGCGGGCAGATCACTTGAGGTCAGGAGTTTGAGATCAGCCTGGGCAACATGGTGAAACCCCATCTCCACTAAAAATACAAAAATTATCTGTGTATGGTGGCATGCGCCTGTAATACCAGCTACTTGGGAGGCTGAGGCAGGAGAATTGCTTGAACCCAGGAGATGGAGGCTGTGGTGAGCTAAGATTATGCCACTGCACTCCAGCCTGGGCAACAGAGTGAGACTCTGTCTCAAAAAACAAACAAAAACAAAACAAAACAAAAAACTAAAGAAAGTAGGAAGAAGGAAA
>NW_016108094.1:100682-105415 GCF_001604975.1 Cebus imitator | reverse complement strand
AAAAAAAAAAAAAAAAAAAAAAAAAAGAAAAAAACCAATGCTACCCCCCACCCCGCATTTGGAAAGATCCGTCGCGCACACCGTTTCCTATGAAAAAAGGGAATGGTGGGTCTAGGACTTATTTGCCAATCTCCTGGTCACATTGTCACAACTGGCCACTTCCGCCCAACGCCCGGTAGCCCGAGAGCCTCTGGGGTCCTCCCCCACACCCCCGAGGTCCTGCAGACGACGGCGTCGTGGGCGGCCACCGTCTTGGGTCTGGAACGGGGACAATGAGCGATAGCCACTCGGCGCCAGGCCCGGGCTCTTCCCGCCCGGGTGGGGCACAGAGCGCCGCGGGCGGTCGAGGAGCCCGGAAGCCCAGGCCGCTCCGTCCCCGTTTCCGGCAGCGCCTCGCTGCTCCTGGAGCCGCCGTGGCAGCGTACGCAGTTTCCATGGGGACTGAAGATGGCGCCCCGAGGTGAGGTTCCGGAGGTGTGTGAGTCGCTGGTCCCTTTCCCTTGGCCCCTCCCTCCCACCTCTGTCCCAGAGCTTGACCTAAACCCTCCTTTCTCTAGCGTTAGGGACTTGGCGCCTCCCTGGTCCAAAGCGGGCTTCCGCGGCCCCGCCCAGCCTGGGTACCTGAAGGTCTCCGGGTGCGGGGCTCAGATAGCTACACATCCTCGGCTGGGCCTCTTCTAGGCTGGCTCAGGTACGAATATGTGGGTCTCCGCGCCCCAACTTCCCCTCCCAAATAGTGACAGGGAGAGATCTTTGAGATGTCTGTCAGCTGCGAGTTACCTCTTGACTTGTACCCCTGAAGCCGAAGAGGGAAGCCCCCTCCACACTCACCCCCGTACCCTCGCCCCCCTCATTATCAGCAACCAGATGTGCCCCTAAGTGGCCGGTCCCATGAGTCCGCTGCCCCTAGTTTTCCCCAAGGTAGATACCAACCCATTCGAGGAGCCGAGAGGGAGCCGCCCTCCTGCCCATCCCACTTCTCTGTGCTCCTTTTTCAGGGAAACGGTTGTCCTCGACCCCCCTGGAAATCCTATTCTTTCTGAACGGGTGGTATAATGCTACCTATTTCCTGCTGGAACTTTTCATGTTTCTGTATAAAGGTAAGGAAGGCTTGGGGCTTGGACGACAGCATCCTTCCCCCACTTCAGCTCAGAGCCATCTCCTGCCAAGAACCTTATTTTCTGCTCTTCTTTGCCCTCTGCAGTTCTTTGTCGCTGCAAGGCAGGCCTCCTCAACAGATGGCTTATTTGAGTATGATTCCACAGGCAGCCCCTCAGCAAGAATTTCTTGAGTTTGGGAAATGGGGGCTTTTCCGTTCTGACTCCGCCCACATTGCCGCTCTTTGCCGAGCTCCGCTGTAAGCCCGTTGGTGACGCTCAGAAACTGTTAAGTGGCCTGTGTACCCCTGTACATCCAATCATTTTGGAGAGTGGAGTCCCCAGAGACTTTCGGAGTTAGGGGTAAAACGCGGTAATAATGAACCGGAGTTGCACTGTGAGTTTGTGTATCCCGCAACTGTAATAATGCCCACCTCCTACCAGCTAGTTCATGGAAAGCTGAGACAGATGTCCTCTTTCTTCCCAGGTGTGTGGCAGTTCTTGTGGGTGCCGTTATCTGTTGTTTGCAAACTCTGGCTTTTGTATTGGCAGGTCTCCTGCTACCATATCCAACAGCTAACCTAGCACTGGATGTGGTGATGCTCCTCCTTTACCTTGGAATTGAAGTAATTCGCCTGTTTTTTGGTGAGTGCTGTCCAGAGAATATTTCCACTCCTTATGAGACAAGCTGTATCTGTAACTTGATTAACAAGAAAAGTACATAACCTAGGTTAACCATCAAAGATTGGATCTGGTGGTATATCCCTTTACTCCCTCTCTGAAGTTTCAAGTTGCTGCTTCTTATATTGGGTCAACATTTACCTGTTCATTGCTCTGTAAGGCTACAGATGGTCAATAGCATGGGATATTAGATGATTCCTTTTCAGCCGCCTAACTGCAAGAAGAGTACCTGGTTCCTCTCACTAGTTTTCTTGGGGAATAGGTTCAGTTATAACTCCATTGCAGGGGAGGCAGTATATCCTTCACAGATCAGTCCTAAGATCCCTGACAATTCTCTGAATAAGGATCTCTTGTAGAATTTTATTTTTTTTAATTGGAGTTTTGTTCTGTTGCCAAGCTGGAGTGAAGTGGCATGATTTCGGCTCACTGTAACCTCTGCCTCCCCAGTTCAAGTGATTCTCCTACCTCAGCCTCCTAAGTAGCTGGGACTATTTAGTAGGTGCGCGCCACCACACCCGGCTAATTTTTGTATTTTTAGTAGAGATGGAGTTTCACCATGTTGGTCAGGCTGGTTGTGAACTCCTGACCCCATGATCCCCCTGGCTTGGCCTCGCAAAATGCTGGGATTACAGGCCTGAGCCACCTTGCCAGGCCTGATTTGTTTGTTACAGGTCTTCATTTTTGTTTTTGTTTTTTGCTTGTTTATTTAAGTTTCTTTTTTTTTTTTTGAGACGGAGTTTCACTTTTGTTTTGCAGGCTGGAGTGTAATGGCATGATCTTGGCTTCCTGCAACCTCTGCCTCCCAGGTTCAAGCGACTCTCCTGCCTCAGCCTCTTGAGTAGCTGGGATTACAGGCATGCGTCACCATGCCTGGCTAATTTTGTATTTTTAGTAGAGATGGGGTTTCTCCATGTTGGCCAGGCTGGCCTCAAACTCATGACCTCAGGTGATCCGCCCACCTTGGCCTCCCAAAGTGCTGGAATTACAGGCGTGAGCCACCACGCCCAGCCAGGATTTTTTTTTTTTTAACATTTATTTATTTGAGACAGAGTCTCACTCTGTCTCCTAGGCTGGAGTACAGTGGTGCGATTACAGCTCACAGCAGCCTTGAAGCCCTGGGCTCAAGCAGTCCTCCCACTTCAGCCCTGAGTAGCACAGGCGTGTGACACCATGCCTGGCTAATTTTGAATTTTTTGTAGAGACAGTGTCTTACCTCGTTGCCCAGGCTGGTCTTAAATTCCTGGCCTCAAGCAATCCTCCCACCTTGGCCTTGCCAAGGTGCTAGGATTACAGGCATGAGCCAACATTCCTGGCCTGTAGGACAAGTTTTATAACCCCAGAAATACAGAGCAAAACCCTTATTTGTTAGAATATGTCATCCCTGAAATCAAAGTTAAAGCAGAAACTTAAGAACAAAATACTTGCAACATATATAAGAAAGGATAAAAGAAGGCTCACATAAGTCACTAAGGAAAAGACAAAATAACTTAAAAAAATTGGCAGGGCACGGTGGCTCATGCCTGTAATCCCAGCACTTTGGGAGGCTGGGGCAGGTGGATCATTTGAGGTAAAGAGTTCGAGACCAGCTTGACCAACATGGTAAAAATACAAAAATACAGTCTCTACTAAAAATACAAAAATTAGCCAGGTGTGGGTGGCAGGCGCCTGTAATCCTAGCTACTTGGGAGGCTGAGTCAGGAGAATTGCTTGAACCAGGAGATGGAGGTTGCAGTGAGCCAAGATTATCCACTGCACTCCAGCCTGGGCGACAAAGTGAGACTCAAAAACAAAAAAATTGGTAAGGGACATTAATAGGTAGTTCATGTAAAAATTATTACAGAGAACCAGCAAAACTTGACAAGATGCTCAAACTCACTAATAAAAATCAAACTGAAACAAAGTAACATTTTTCACCCATCAGACTGGCAAAGGTAAAGATTGACAACACCCAGTTATGAGTGTGGGGAACAGATTATTATACACTTTTGTGGTAATCTAGCTTAGTACAACTCTTTTTGGTAGTAGTTATTACCATATAAAATATGTAGTCTTAGCCCCAACAATCTCACTTCTAAAAAAAAAAAAAAAAAACTTCCACAGATATGCAGAGATAGCTATATGAGAATGTTTATTGCCAAAACTTTGGTAACATCAGAACACTATAAGCAACCTAAACACTTGTTGTCCATACAGGATTGTTAAATAAGTTACAGCACTGATTCAATGGAATTGTTTATAACCATTAAAAAAGAACAGTTAAGGCCAGGTACAGTGACTCATGCCTGTAATCAGAACTTCGGGAGACTGAGACAGGAAGATTGCTTAAGGCCAGGAGTTTAAGACCAGTCTAGGAAACATAGTGAGACAAAAAATAAAATTAAAGAAAATTGGCTGGGTGTAGTGGCTCACGCCTGTAATCCCAGCACTTTGGGAGGCCGAGACAGGCAGACTGCCTGAGGTCAGGAGTTCGTGACCAGCCTGGAACAACATGGTGAAACCTGGTCTCTACTAAAAAATACTAAAACTAGCTGGGCACGGTGGTAGGTGCCCGTAATTCCAGCTACTTAGGAGGCTGAGGCAGGAGAATTGCTTGAACCCAGGAGGTGGACGTTGCAGTGAGCTCAGATCGCGTCATTGCACTCCAGCCTGAGTGACGAGAATCCCTTGAGCCTGCAGTGAGCTATGACGATGCAGCTGCACTCCAGCCTGGGTGACAGAATGAAACACTGCCTAAAAAGAAAGAAAAAATTCAGGTAGCTGTGTGTGTATGGAAAAATGTCTGTGGGGAAAAATAAGTTGCAAAACAGGATGTAGAGTATGCTTCTATTTTTATAATAATAAATAGTAATATGTGAATATATACTTATAAAAAATCTGAAACAATACACATCATTAATAATAATCTTCAGGGTGTAGGGACATGGAAGCCTTTCATTTTCTTTTTTTTTTTTTTTT
>NW_016108094.1:95999-99797 GCF_001604975.1 Cebus imitator | reverse complement strand
CACCGTGGTCTCGAACTCCTGACCTTGTGATCCGCCTGCCTCAGCCTCCCAAAGTGCTGGGATTACAGGTGTGAGCCACCGCACCTGGCTGAGGCCTTTCACTTTCTATATTCTCAAAAATTTTCTGTGTTGAAAAATTTTAAATGATTATATATTATTTTTATAATTAAAAAAAAATTTCTTTTCCCCAAATAAAGATCCCATTGTCCCTTGAGTGGGAAACAGACTGGAAGCAGGACCTCTGGATTAAGTGACTTTAATCATGTAACTCTCCTGAAGCCTCAAACTTTTAGTATAGTGGGACCCCATTTATAAATCTGCCTGCTCCCACTCAGGATCATTTTCTTTGCCTTGCCATTCCGTTACATCTCCTCCACCTTTCCCCTGGGCCAGGAAAAGCAGATCATTTGGAGATGACTCCATGGGCTGTGTCTGACAGGTACAAAGGGAAACCTCTGCCAGCGAAAGATGCCACTCAGTATTAGCATAGCCTTGACCTTCCCATCTGCCGTGATGGCCTCCTATTACCTGCTGCTGCAGACCTATGTACTCCGCCTGGAAGCCATCATGAACGGTATCTTGCTCTTCTTCTGTGGCTCAGAGCTGTTGCTTGAGGTGCTCACCTTGGCTGCTTTCTCCAGGTACTGCTGCTGAGGGACCATTCACTAAAGGGTTGGGTTCCCATCGCAGGGAGGGATTCAGTATTCTTCTGAAGCCTACGGGATCTAGAAGACATTTTTTCTAGAGGTGGAAAGGGGTGTCTATGGGATTGCCTTTCCTGTTTAGGGTAGGCAGAACGTTTCCCACTCGGGGAAGATACTCTCCCTATTTTAGGGGGCCAGGAGGCTTGGAATATAGAACAGTTGAGTCTAGCTGCTCTCGTTCACTGGTCTTTTAACATTTTCTTTCTTTCTTTCTGCCATCAGTATGGACAGGATTTGAAGTACAAAATTTCAGCCAGCAGCCCATCAGGCTGATACCACATATACTGCATCTGGCACTTTGGCCACAGCGGTGAGAATTGGAGGGGCAAGTTGTCTGAGAAAGGCTGTGTGGCTTTTCTTCGGCACAGACATTTGTGCAAGCAACTCAGAATAAGGCCAGTGGGTACCATCTTCTAAAGCAGGATCATCAGCCCCAGAGGCTCTTCTACACTCCAGTATAGGGAGGGGCAAGGTTATTCCCATCCTGGCCCTTCTCAGAACCAGCTCCCTGCTGACCTCAAGTTCTCCTCTTTGATCACCGTGGCCAGAGCATCTCGTGTGGACCATCTAGGCTCCTTGGGCTTCAAGCAGGACCTGAGCCACATGCTCCCTCCCACACGAGCATAGAGAGCCTCATATTGGTAGGCTTCCAGAGCCATGCAAAAGCCTCTTACCCCAATCCTCAGAGACTGAGCTCCAGAACTTTTTTAGTAGCTCATAGTGTTATTTTTCTACTCTCATCATGATACAAACTTTATTTTATAATAAATACATATTTTCTGTTGTGGGGGTTGCAGCCTTTCCTTATGGCACCTGTCTCTAGAACTCATCCACTCCAAGAGAGGGTCGTGACTATCCCAGCGGTTTGTTCTCACAGGCTTTGCTTAGTTATACAGTGTGGACACAAAGGCAGTGATAACCACTGATTTTCTTCCCCAGGCAGCAGCCTAAATTCGTCTCTAAAGGCACTGCCGGCCGGGCGCAGTGGCTCACGCCTGTAATCCCAGCACTTTGGGAGGCCGAGGCGGGTGGATCACGAAGTCAAGAGATCGAGACCATCCTGGTCAACATGGTGAAACCCCGTCTCTACTAAAAATACAAAAAATCAGCTGGGCATGGTGGCGCATGCCTGTAATCCCAGCTACTCAGGAGGCTGAGGCAGGAGAATTGCCTGAACCCAGGAGGCGGAGGTTGCGGTGAGCCGAGATCGCGCCATTGCACTCCGGCCTGGGCAACAAGAGCGAAACTCCGTCTCAAAAAAAAAAAAAAAAAAGGCACTGCCATCCTCTGTATCTTCATCCAGTCTCTCATCATGCAAAAGACTGCTTATATGCCTCACTCTGCCCCAGTGTCAGCATCTTGTCTCCCTCTTCTTACAGATAATGTTAGCTCTTTTCCAGTGGGCCATGTGTAACTGGAAGAAGCATATTCGAAACTAACTGAATTGTTTTTGTTTTTGTTTTTTTGAGACAGGGTTTCACTCTGTCATCCAGGCTGCAGCACAGTGGCAATGATCTTGGCTCACTGCAACCTCTGCCTCTCTGGCTCAAGTGATCCTCCTGCATCAGCTTCCCAAGTAGCTAGGACTACAGGCACACACCACCATGCCTGGCTGATTTTCCTTCTTTTATTTTGAGACAGAGTCTCGCTGTGTCACCCAGGCTGGAGTGCAGTGGTGCGATTGCAGCTCACTGCAACCTCCGCCTCTCAGGTTCAAGCTATTCTCCTACCTCAACCTCCTGAGTAGCTGGGAATACAGGCATGCGTCATCATGCCCTGCCAATTTTTTTTTTGTATTTTTAATAGAGAGGGGGATTCACCATGCTGGCCAGGCTGGTTTTGAACTCCTGATCCCGTGATGCGCCCACCTTGACCTCCCAAAGGCGTGTACCACCACACCTGGCCCACTAATTTTTGTATTTATTGCAAAGATGGGTCTCACTATGTTGCTCAGGCTGGTCTCTTAACTCCTGGGCTCAAGTGATCCTCTCACCTCTACCTCCTAAGGTGCTGGGATTACAGGTGCGAGCCACTGCACCCAGCTGATTTTTTTTTTTTTTTTTTTTTTGAGATGCAGTCTTGCTCTGTTGCCAGGCTGGAGTGCAGTGGCACAATCTCAGCTCACAACCTCCGCCTCCTGGGTTTAAGCAATTCCCCCGTGTCAGCCTCCTGAGTAGCTGGGACTACAGGTATGTGCCACCATGGCCAGCTAATTTTTTGTATTTTAGTGGAGACGGGGTTTCACCATGTTGGCCAGGATGGTCTCGATCTCCTGACCTTGTGATCCATCTGTCTCGGCCTCCCGAAGTGATGGGATTACAGATGTGAGCCACTACACCTGGCGGCTGATTTTTTTTTTTTTTTTGTCATTTATTTTAATATTTTGAGGCCTGGCACAGTGGCTTATGCTTATGATCCCAACACTTTGGGAGGCTGAAGCAGGAGGATCACTTGAGTCCAGGAATTTGTGACCAGCCTAGGTAATATGGTGAGAACTTTGCCTCTACAAAAAATTTTAAAAATTAGCCAAGTGTAGTGATGCACACCTGTAATCTCAGCTACTCAGGAGGCTGTGGCAGGAGGATACCTTGAGCCGAGGAGGTCAAGACAGCAGTGAGCTGTTTGTGCCATTGTACTCCAGCTTGTGCAGGAGTGAGACCCTATCTCAAAAATAACATTTTGAGTTAACATAAAAGGAACACTGTTTTCTTCTTTGAGGCAGAGTCCCACTCTGTCACCAGGCTGAAGTGCAGTGGCGCAATCTTGGCTCACTGCAACCTCCGCCTCCCAGGTTCAAGTGATTCTCCTGCCTCAGCCTCCCAAACAGCTGGGACTACAGGCACATACTACCATGCCCAGCTAATTTTTGTATTTTTTTTAGTTGAGACAGGGTTTCAGCATGTTGGCCAGGATGGTCTCGATCTCTGGACGTCGTCGCCTACCTTGGCCTCCCAAAGTGCTGGGATCATAGGTGTGAGCCACTGTGCCCTGCAAGAACTTTTTTTTTTTTTTTTTTTTTGGGATGGAATTTCGCTCTTGTTACCCAGGCTGGAGTGCAATGGCGCGATCTCGGCTCACCGCAACCTCCGCCTCC
>NW_016108094.1:93578-95787 GCF_001604975.1 Cebus imitator | reverse complement strand
GCACCACCATGCCCAGCTAATGTTTTGTATTTTTAGTAGAGACGGGGTTTCACCATGTTGACCAGGATGGTCTTGATCTCTTGACCTCGTGATCCACCCGCCTCGGCCTCCCAAAGGCTGGGATTACAGGCTTGAGCCACCGCGCCAGGCAAGAACATTTTTTTTTTAAGCTGGAGAACTGTCACTCTAGATCAGTGTATACTTTCTTTCTCCAAATAAGCATCTTTAAAATTATTCCTCATCTTCCTTGGTAGTGGCCATGGTTTTTAGCCCCAAGAAGCCACAAGGAGCTAACAGAATCCACTTCAGAAAACTTTGAGGCCCTTGTCTGCTTTCAGATGAATCCTAGATTTTCTGCTTACTCTAAGCAAAAAGTAACTCTAAGCATTCTGTGCTGGTTTGTAACCCTCATTTTCTATGATCAAGCGCACTCTCATCCTGAGGGGCTCTGCCGTCCAAAGGACTGATCCTTTTTGTTTCCTACGCCTTCTGTGCCCTTGCCTCCCAGCTGCCCTTGAGGACTATCCAAAAACCAGAGTAGACAGGTCTAATCAACCATGAAACAGTAACAAAACCTTCAACAGGAACTGCCGTGATAATCACAAATCCCACTAATACCAATTTTCTGCTACTTTGTCCCTGCTTTGAAGAAGTCACTGGTATCAATCTGGAAGAGAGCCCATTCTGTATAGCCGATTTAATTTAGAGGTTTACTGGTTAAGCTCACCCAATAATAGTGATAAATGATTGGGAGGCTCAATTGGAAGTTTAAAGGTGCCTTATAAAATCCATGTCAGAATTTAAACCCACCTTAGAGATCAACCAAGTCTAATCCTCTACTTTGCAGGCTTAGAGGTGAGGAAGTGACATAACCAGCACCACACACCTGTATTAACAGGTGGAACTAGAACTCTTGCCTTAGGAGTCTGTCTGGATCAGGGAAATTCCATTTCCCCATACTTGAGGATGAGGATGATGGGTGAAAATGAGGCTGTGATTAGGAATAGGAAGTCCCCTCACTCTGGGTGGCTACGTGGAAGTTTAGTGCATTGTGCTTCCTGTGGGTTGCTTGATAAATGTTCATTTTTCCTGATGCTTGTTGGAGCCACCTACAAGATGGTTAGTCACATGAGTAGAACAGACAACAGAAACAGGCAGTGCAGGACAGGAATCGATGTAGCCAGTTTATCAGTTATCATGGCCAGAGGCTGTGCTCACAAGTCAAGGGAAGCCGCTTTACAGTCCACACAGTCCTGGAGGCACCAACATTCTGAGACAGTGGAGAGAGCTGAGCAGGGCAACAGACCCTGGTCGTGAGCTGGCAGAGGGCTGCTCAGCTACTCCCACTCATGGCTAGAACCAGCAAGTGACTGCAGTGGTCTGGCCCAGTTTAAGAAGCATGTAGGACACAGATTCAGGTTCCAGCTCCATACTATGGCAGCAGCTTGTGGAGACTAATCATCATCCAGTGCCTGGCAGTGTATTTCATTCATATAATGATCCTATGAGGCAGAAGGAAATTAATCCGAAGTCATGTGTCCAAAGGCATTCAGCTTAGAAATGGAATTGGGATTTGAACCTAGAGTAACCCTAAGGTCCTTCCTTTTCTACACCACCATGGCACCTCCTAGATGAAGCTGAATGTATTTGCCTCTAAGCTACCAGTCCTCACAAATTGAGTTTACAAAAGTCATCTGGGGCATGAAAACCAGATGCCTAGACCTTAAGTAGAGATTGCTACAGCCCAGGAACAGGTGTTTTGGCAAGCATGACGAACTAAGATGTGGGTTACCATGGAACCCAACTTACATTCTGAGAGGCATTCCAACTTTTTTTTCCCTCTGTTCCTTCAAGTTTCACATCATAATAGACTCCCTACGGAATTTCTTTTCTCCTAAAGCTTGTTTTTACACTGATCTTGCCATTTCTGGTACCAATACACATTATCCTCTGGTCTGTGGTTCGCTTTGTAAAAATCATTGAACCCTCCTTCACCTGGCTTTTTAAAACCAAAATCTTTTCTGGAGCTCCAAGATCACCCCCACAATATACTTCCCTGATATTTAGGTAGTTTACAAAACACGTTTGTTATTTCTGGTGTATGGAAGGCAGAAGTTATTTTCACCTTCCAGGTGAAAAAGACCAGGGTTACACTGCTTGTCCAGGCGGTGAACTAGGCACTAGCAGTTGGGTCTTCTTTTTTTTTTTT
>NW_016108094.1:90418-93453 GCF_001604975.1 Cebus imitator | reverse complement strand
GCGATCTCGGCTCACCGCAACCTCCGCCTCCTGGGTTCAGGCAATTCTCCTGCCTCAGCCTCCTGAGTAGCTGGGATTACAGGCACGTGCCACCATGCCCAGCTAATTTTTTGTAGCTTTAGTAGAGACGGGGTTTCACCATGTTGACCAGGATGGTCTCGATCTGTTGACCTCGTGATCCACCCGCCTCGGCCTCCCAAAGTGTTGGGATTACAGGCTTGAGCCACCGCGCCCGGCCAGCAGTTGGGTCTTCTAATGCCTATCAAAGGATTCTTCCCTTCCTGAACTTGATGACACTGGAATTTAAGTGTATAACACAGAACAGTTGCTCTGAAATTAAGTCTTAGGAATCTTGAAGGGTAAAGGATGACTTGGAAGTCTTCTTTAATCAGCTGTTCAGATGGCCAAGGAAAAAATCTAAACCTTAAGGGATGCCTCCAAAGGTTTGCACTAGAGGTGTCCTAGGCCTTCCACAGTCAACTAAAGCCATGTATCACTGCCTGACATGCAATCCTGGCTAAGAACTTGGGGTTTCACAGTCATCCAAATGTCTACATCAGCCCATGCCCATGCCCCAGACACCTCAACAAATCTATTCAATGCAGAATCCATAAAACAGCTCACACCCCATTTATTATTTAAAAATATTTTGTTACAAAAGGAAAAAAATACAATGCAGTATAAAAGATTGACAGCGTCATCAAGTTTATTACACAATTTTCAACCTATCAGAAAGACAAACAAATCACCGACAACAGGGGGACGGGACCTTGGCCTTTTTGAGGGGTGTTTTTTCCTTTTGCTATCAGGAAATAAAACTAAAAATTGTGTCATTGAGTAAAAACAAAACAAAAATGGGGAGAAAAAAATTCTCCGGGTAAACGGCATTTCTGGTATTCTATATATATTTTTCCTTAAACTGTCACCTTTTCTCTACGTTTTAAAAGACACCCGGAGTTGCTCTCAATAAGCACATCACTTAACACTTGGCCGGTTGGGTGGGGTGCCATGTTCTGAAGTTGAGGTGGGGATGGGGTTGGGGGACAGGGGAAAAAAAGCTCCAACCTGTAGCCTCTGTCCCAAGGGAATGTGCCTCTCCAACCCTGCGGGGGACTCCCTCAGTGACTGAGGGCTACATGAGAAACGTGTTGGGAACAGAGGAAGGGTTTAGTCCAATTCAGTCTCTCTCCTCTGAGCCAGAAGGGTCTCTAGTGACCCTATGTCTCACATGCCAAGTCTCATCTCACATGCCACGTCCCATGTTAGATGTCAGATGCCCTGTAGATGCATGCAGAAGTAGCATCACCCCATGGATACCGCAGGACCCCGTTGCTGCCTCCTTCTCCAGCAGCAACCACATAACAATTTGGATGTTATGGAAAAGCAATTCCATTTGCCTGTAGAGAAAATGGCCCCCAGAGTGGGGTCCTTAGAACTCTGAGCTGAGTTCATTCAAGTCGGGCTCTGTTTCTTCTGGCTCCTCATCTGAGGCAGGAAGTATCTCCAGGCAGAGTGAGAGGAGCTATTAAGTCAACAGTCAAAAGGCGAAAAGACACCAAATTTGTGACTTTACCTGCCTTCTAGTGCCAGGTTATCCCACAATAAGTAAAAGTATGTACCTGGGGGATGCAAGCCCATGCTTACATCAAACCTGAAAAAAAGCAAAGCCTATGGAAGTAGGCCATATCCTGCCCAACTTGCCTCTTTCCCCATTCCTCCTGGTACTTCACAAGGGTTCTTCGTTGCTGAGGTCCCAATGTCCCCATCTCCCAATGGGCAGTACCTTCCTCTAAAACAAGGAAGTAGCCTTCTGGGGGAAGGGCTCCATGTGTTAAATGGAAAAGCCCCAGGGAAAAGGAACAACTAAGAGCTGGTTATTGCAAGAGGTAACCAAGCACTAAGCAGCAGAGGGTGGTAACTGGCTCTGCCAGGCTTCCCAGCAGAAAGCAACCTCAAGGGCCTTCTCTGTTTAGGAGGGGCAAGTCCACTGAGAAGGCTGGGCAGCGCAGAGCTGAAAGAGTTCAGCCCTCTGGGAGGTCAAGGAAATAAACCGTCAATATATGAGAGGGAAAGCAGGAACAGAAGTAGCTTTTCATAAGGTAATTTCTGTTCTCATGGTCCCTCCTCAAAGGGCTGGGAAGGTAGTAAAGGAGTTAAACAAAGAAGTGGTATGTTAGCAAGGGGTTTGGACCCTCTTGGCCCCATTAAATCTAGTGCTGAGGGCAGGACCCTGGGCATATTTTGGCACACCCAGTCATTCTCCTAGATCCCACATGGAGGATCTATTTTCTTTGGGAAGGAAGTCTTCCCATCAACCTCACCATTGAAGTGCTCCTGGAGAATCAGAAACTCATACGTTTTCTTGGACAAAGCACCATTCTCTATGGAGACCAGGGGCCTGGACATGTTCTTTGCTTCCTGTCTGCCACCCCTCCCAATCACACGAAGTCTTTAGGTTCTTTCCCCTGGCAAACAGGAGGTGTGGAATTGGGAGGGCTGCCAAACAGTCTTCAATCCTGTAGGGCAGAGGGTATTCCCTGGGTGTCTGGAGGGAGTTAGGGGTTTGGAGAAAAGGGAAGGGGGTGTGGGGCGGCCTCCGTCCTTTAGTCCTGATCAAGGTGAGGAGATGCAAGTCCATTAAAAAAACATTTGCTTCCAACCAGACTCCTGCAATGAGAACATCAGAAGAAAGAAAACACAAGTTAGAGGTTACTTTCTGACTGATAGGGGCTTATATAAAAACACACTGACATTATCTAACACTACAGCTTAAGTAGTAGGGGATGCAGACACAGAATGCAAGCCTGGAAAAACAAAGCAGAATTGTCTTGACACTAGAAGTGGTGAGGAATGGTTGGAGGAGAAGCTACACTAAGTAGAGAGAAAAAAAGACATCCACTTTAAAGATTAGGTGAAAAAGCCAGGTGCAGTGGCTCACACCTGTAATCCCAGCCCTTTGGGAGGCTGAGGCAGGTGGATCACCTGAGGTCAGGAGTTCAAGACCAGCCTGACCAACATGGTGAAACCCTCGAATT
>NW_016108094.1:88648-90368 GCF_001604975.1 Cebus imitator | reverse complement strand
AAAAAAAAACAAAAAAAACAAAAAAAACAAAAAAAACAGATTAGGTGAAAAAAACACACTGAAATGAGGTCTCTGAAAGTTTGACTGAAAAGGACACTTTGGCTGCAAAAGTATGGATACTGTGACATTTCAAGAAAAGCTGCTAAAAGAGAATAAGGTGAGTTTAAACACAGGTTCAGAAATCTGTTCTGTCCAAGTCATAGCTTACCTTAAGGGGAAGGGGGAAAAATCTGGAAATGGGAGTTTAGTGGTAAAAAAAAAACAAAAAAAAAAACAATTGTGCACATAACCAAATCCATGAATCCCCGAACACCCAAGAGGCCCTAGCAGGCAGGATGCACATACACAGGAAACTCTTAAATCCTTTTTTTTTCCTTTTAAAAGAGCCCTTAAAAATTGTCTTTATGAGTATGTGTGTGTACAAACACAGCCCCAGAGATTTTCCAAGATATAGGAAAACTCAAGAGATTTTAAGTCTTTCCCCACATGAGAGCCATAGGTGAGGGACCAGGAAACATACTAACACTAAGCTGGAGTCACGTGGCCACGCCAGAACAGAAAGCAGAGCATGAAGAAACCTCAATGCAGTTAAGAACTTATACCCAAAAGGGTCTATTAAGCCACCTGTCACATGGCCACCAAACAAAGTTCCTAGCACACTCAAGCCCTGCAGCATTGTGGTGTTCCAATGCTGCAATATGGAACACCACACCACATCATGCGGGTGTTAGCATGGCCAGTCTGACCATATAAAACAGAATTAATAGTCAAAGTTTCGGAAAATGAGGAATTGGAATTTCTCCTCATTCCAATTGAGGAGAAAATGAGGAATGCCCAAACTGGCAACACAGCCTACATACAAATGTTTACTCTTATATATAAGTACTTCTGTAAAGTGACCTTATACCTACAACCTGCCTGATCCTTTTACACACTGAAACGACACTATTTTCAGCTTGGCTCCTCAGAACCTGTATGGCCTTGGCCTTCCTGGCCTACCTAAACACCTATGCAGGCTGGTATTTGTCCCATTTTCTCTGAGGGAAAACTGAAGCCCTCAGTGCACTCAATGTCATACCATTAGGGCTTCTCAATCTTTGAATTTGATCCAAATTGAAGAGAAAGCTCAGTTTTCAATGGCTAATGAGGATAGGAATGAGGTGAGAATGACTATTTTTCAAGAAGGATGATGTCCTAAAATAATGAGATAAAACTGACATAGCTGAGAACTACAAAAAGTTGAAGACACAGGTTGCAGAGGATAACTTGTGCACCAAGAGAAGTAAGCCACAGCACTTGATTCTTAAATCTCCATAGCTACATTTTGGTGCCAATGTTGGAATGTGGGCAGAAATCAGAAATTGGCTAATTCAGTGGGCCAATTAGCCTTTAAGCCCCAGAACTAGGCCCTATGCTGAGAGAAAAGACAAAGAGAAATGGACAAAGAAGGCTACTATTGTATTGCCACCTCTGGACAAAACACACCTTTCACTCTCAAGGAACACCTGTTCATAGAATATAAATACAATTCATTTCTAACCAAAAGGTTGCTATAAATGAGGGACATGTACCATCTTTCCAACATGAAACCTCCTAAGCCGTAACTTGGTCACTAAGATGGAATTAACAGTCCTTAGGGTGAGAATGTAAGAAATTGACATTTTTGGGGTGCTTGATTCAGTTCTTTCAGACTGTTTTTTTTTTTTTTTTTTTTTTTTTT
>NW_016108094.1:79922-88481 GCF_001604975.1 Cebus imitator | reverse complement strand
TTTTAGTAGAGACGGGGTTTCACCATGTTGACCAGGATGGTCTCGATCTCTTGACCTCGTGATCCACCTGCCTCGGCCTCCCAAAGTGCTGGGATTACAGGTTTGAGCCACCGCGCCCGGCCCCAAGACTGTCTTATTCAGATGAAATAACCACCACATTTAAGGGGTGACCAGGAAAAGTGGGGAAGTAGAAAATCTGCCTCTGAGTTAAGTTTCCCCATCGTGTCATGGGCCGACATAAGTCAAATGACGGTTTTAGGTAATGTTGTTAAAGCATTTTCAGTTACCGAAAGAGAACTATCCTCATAATGGGAGAAACAGTCCCATCTTATGTTTATTACTATTATTTTTTGAGACAGTGTCTTGCCCTATTTCCCAGGCTGGAGTGCAGTGGCACAAATATGGCCCACTGCAGCCTCAATCTTCTGGGCTCAAGTGATCCTCCCACCTCAACGCCCCCAAGTAGCTGGGACTATAGGAACATACCACCATGCCCGGCTAGTTTTGTATTTCTGGTAGAGACGGGTGTTTTGCCATGTTACCCAGGCTGGTCCCTGAGCTCATGCAATCCATCCTTCTTAGCCTCCCAAAGTGCTGAAATTATAGGCATGAGCCACTGTGTCTGACCCTGTTTTATAAGTGAAAGAAATAAGACAAAGTGACAGCTAAAGACTCAGGTTGAGATGTTTAATTCTCTGTAACTACATCAAGACAGTTGCAGGTGGGGGAAAAAAAAAAAAACAAAGGGAGATGTTTAATTCTCAAACTACTACTGGATTAGTGGGTCTTGCTGATAATTTCCCTGTCATAAGGCTGTCAGGAGCAAAGCCATCAGGAATGGTAACATGCAATTACCTTCTAACTACTAAACTGAATGCAGCCCCAAAGATGATAGTTCATGCTCTGCACAGGTCAATCACCACCTCCCTGGTCACTCTTATCCCAGTCAGCTCCAAAGGACATATACTGTAGCCTACGTGTGGTTTTCAGCCCACAAGTAACAATAGCAACTGTGCAGACCCAAACAAGAAAAGGGAAATGTTGCTACTACTACAGATGAGACAGGACTGAACCAAGACCTACTCTAATGCTTGCCCTCCTGCCCACCTGAGACTGAATTAGGTCTTCATCTACGTTAGTATCTGCTTTTCCAGAGGGTATGCGGACATCTCCCCAAACTCAACCTGTTGCAAAATCTAGAAGGAAGTACCTAGAACCCACAGACTAACTATTGATTCTTCATGGGTTATCCTAGATTTCAGTAATATTTAACAGTCTAGGATTCTGTGGAATAAATGAGCAGCTAACAACAGAGACACAAAAAATATTAGTAATTTTTCATCTTCCCATTTATTTGCCTCTTTTGGAAGACGACAAAAACAATTCCTAGCTATAAATCTATTTAAGATAATGGCTAAACAACAAGCTAGAAGGCAGTGGCCAAACCTAAAAGGAGTATTTTGGTTTGTTAGTAGGTTGTCACTATGCAAAATACTGCACAATTTTCCAACTATTTACATTCTAGCTATTGCTCATGAACTATACGGGCTCACAGGTGGTGAGATTCTTTTTTCTTCTTCATCCAGACATCACCATCCCAAAGACACCAAACAGAACTCCTATTCTTTCCCCTCATCTTCCTTTTCAATTGCCATTACTTTAGATCAATCAAACATGCAAAAGATCAAGGACATCTTCTTAATGTACTTGATGTGAGACAGAAAAATGGGAAGTCCTAGAGACTTACAAATCTGAAACCACAAAATTGAGAAAAGACCCTGAAGTTACCTGGGTCACACAGTAGCCTCCAGAAACTTCAGATAGACCCCTAGCCAGAGTCTGGCCTATTTTAAAGATTTCCATAGAAGCAGGGTCAACACCTGCTCCTGTATACTTATATACTAGAAACAATCTTTCTAGAAGCTTTCCTTCAGTTGGGATTGCTAAGCTGGTGCGATGCAACCTAAAGATACAGCACCTTCCCCTGCCACCGACTCCCTACCAATATGGAGCCTAAGAATGAAAGCAAAAGAGAATAGCAGAGCTGAGAGATGCAGACAAAGTCTGGAAAGACATAGCCAGAGCCCCTGGATCCGACTGATCTTAACTGGACTTCTCCATTACTTAAAAGTTTCTCTCTCAACCTTCCTGCTTTCATTTTGCTTCAAAAGAAAAATCACGGCCAATCGCAGCGGCTTCATGCCTGTAATCCCATAGCACATTGGGAGGCTGAGGCAGGAGGATCACTTGAGGCTAGGAGTTCAAGGCCAGCCTGGGCAACATAGTGAGACTCTATAATAGATTTGAAAATTAGCCTTCAGGTGGCTGAGGCAGGAGGATCACCTCAGCCCAGCAGGCTGATGTTACAGAGCCATGATGGTGCCTGGGTTCAAGCAATTCTCCTGCCTCAGCCTCCTGAGCAGCTGGGACTACAGTCGCTTGCCACCACACCTGCTAATTTTTTAGCCAGTGGCAGCCAGGACAGTGTACTCCAGCCTGGATGACAGAGCGAGACACTGCGTCTATTAAAAATAAAAATAAAAAACAACAACAAAACAGGCCAGGTATGGTGGCTCATGCCTGTAATCCCAGCACTTTGGGAGACTAAGGCAGGTGGATCACCTGAGGTCAGGAGTTCAAGACCAGCCTGGCCAATATGGTGAAACCCTGTCTCTAATAAATGCACAAAAATTAGCCAGGCATGGTGGCGCGTGCCTGTAATCCTAGCTACGAGGGGGCGTGAGGCAGGAGGATTGCTTGAACCTGAGAGGCGGAGGTTGCAGTGAGCCAAGATTGTGCCACTGCACTTCAGCTTGGGTGACAGAGCAAGACTCCATCTCAAAACAAAACAAAACAAAACAAAACACCTCATCAGTAAGTCTTTTCCAAAAGCAAAAACCCTTCCATTGAAGTTAATTATCCACCATAAAGCCTCTAAAGCTGTTAAAGATAATTTTTCCAGCTGCTTTCTCCTCTCTGACTAAAGCATATTAATTTTCAAAATCTTTTAAATGAATCTTTTTTTTTTTTTTTTTTTTTGAGAGATGGAGTCTCAGCCAGGTGTGGTGGCTCATACCTGTAATCCCAGGACTTTGGGAGGCTAAGGTCGGCA
Organism: Cebus imitator; assembly: GCF_001604975.1. Classification (NCBI taxonomy): domain Eukaryota; kingdom Metazoa; phylum Chordata; class Mammalia; order Primates; family Cebidae; genus Cebus; species Cebus imitator. The sequence goes on along the minus strand of NW_016108094.1, from coordinate 85,369 downwards.
GATCACAAGGTCAGGAGTTCGAGACTAACCTGACCAATATGGTGAAACCCTATCTCTACTAAAAATAAAAAAATTAGCAGGCATGGTCGCACGCCTGTAGTCCCAGCTAGCTTCTCAGGAGGCTGAGGAGGAGAATTGCTTGAACCCAGGAAGCAGTGGTTGCAGTGAGCCGAGATCATGCTACGCACTCCAGCCTAGGTGACAAAGTGAGACTCCATCTTGGAGGAGAGAGAGAAAAAAAAAAAAGAGATAAAAGAGATGGGGTTTCACTATATTGCTCAAGTTGGTCTCAAACTCCTGTTCAAGTGATCCTCTGGCCTCTGCCTCCTGAAGTGCTGGAATTACCAGTGTGAGCCACCACATCTGCCCCTCCTCCCCACCTTTTTTGAGACAGAGTCTCACTGTCGCTCAGACTGGAGTACAGTGGTATAATCACAAATCACTGCAGCCTCAACCTCCCGGGCTCAAGCAACCCTCCCGCCTCCACCTCCTGAATAGCTGGAACCACCACACTTGGCTAATATTTTTATTTTTTGTAGAGACAGGGCCTCCCTATGTTGCCCAGGCAGGTCTTGAACTTCTGGGCTCAAGCAATCCTCCCATCTCAGCCTCCCAGAGTGCTGGGATTATAGGTGTGAGCCACTACGCCCAGCCTAATTCTTAAAATCAATGTGGCACCTTGAAAACTAAGTAGGCAATGGCCTTCCTACAATTTTCCTATTGTTTTTTTGAGACAGAGTCTCATTCTGTTGCCATTGAGTGCGACGGTGTGATCTCAGCTCACTGCAACCTCTGCTTCCCAGGTTCAAGCGATTCTCCTGCCTCAGCTTCCTGAGTAGCTGGAATTACAGGCACGTGCCACCATGCCTGGCTAATTTTTGTATTTTTAGTAGAGATGAGGTTTCACTATGTTGGTCAGGCTGGTCTTGAACTCCCGACCTTGTGATTCACCTGCCTTGCACTCCCAAAGTGCTGGGATTACAGGCGTGAGCCACCACACCTAGCCTGATTTTTTTTTTAATTGAAAGTTCATAATAACAATGGTTATCAATTATTGAGAACTTACTATGTGACAGGCACCATGTGTGCTAAATAGTCTACATGGACTCTTTCACTAAAACTTAGCAAGTCATTTGGGACAGTTACTTTTATTATCTTCATTTACAAATGAAGAAACTGTGGAACAGAAAGTAATATGGCCAATTATTAGTGGAGGAACTGGGATTCAAATTGGTGCCTGAACGCACACACCACGCTCTCACTCAGATACCAGGTTAAGGTAGTAAAAAAACAAGCAGCAAGAGCTAAATCTCAGGGTATGACTCCCCATAAATCTGCAGGAAATCTGCCCCTACCCTTGCTGCATTTACTTTTGCTTTAGAGAGAGAAAACTCTTCACTGTAAATCTTTTTTTCATAAAAGATCCCCTAGCAGCCAGGAACGGGGCTTCTTCCCACCTTTCTCAGTGGTGCCGGTCCCGTTCTCTATCCCGGTGTCTCTCGTGCTCCCGGTTCCTTTCTTGGAAATAATCATCATGCCGATCTTCATTATGAAGCAGATCCCGGTGCCTCCTGCTGCTCTCCCGGGACCGGCTAGGTGACCTTTCCCGGGACCGATGTCTTTTCCTATTAGAAAGATCATTCAGCCTCACTCAGATGGCCTATCACATTCTTTCCAAGAGTATGGTGTTTTGGTGTCTTTGAATATTTGCCTAAGCTACTCCTCTATTACTCTATCATGGGACCACTGTCTGAGGATTTTAGCTCTTTGAGGACTAGTCTTTTTTAGGAAAATGACTAACAGGTAAATCTACTTGCTGAGAACATAATGTATCAGGCGTAGTGCTAATAATTTTGTGTACATTATCTGACCTAATCTTTACAACAGGTCTGTAAGATAAATACCACCACTGTCCCTTTTTTTAAAAATGAGAAAGATGAGGCTTGGAAAGTTGACTAACTTCCATATGCAAGAAAGTCACACAGATAGCAGCAGAACTGGGATTCCAATCCAAGCTTGTAGGGCTCCAAAGCCCACGTTCTTAACAATACCCATCTGTGTATTTTCCACATGAGCCCACTGCCTCACCCACCAGATTCCAGATGTTATAACACTTATTAATGAAAGTATCTGATTAGTTTCTTCCCCAGAAAAACATGAAGGCTAAGGTCTAGACTTTAGGCCAGGTCCTTCCCAGATTCCCTGAGCTCCATCTGTGCCCACTCCCTATCCCCGGAAGAGTGCTGCTCAGGGCTGGTAAGTGAGGACGCAATCACCAACTCACCTGGAAGAGCTCCCACTGGCACCCACGCTGTAGGACTTGGCTTCAATGCCATGAAGACAGTCCTTAAGAGAGGAGATGAGGACACGGCAACGCTCATCATTGGCGACCCGGGACTGTTTGATAACTGCAATGGCTGTGAGCAGCGTCTCAATTGCGTCGCTGTAATCCCCTAACAAACGATGAATGGGAAAGGCCAAGGATGAGGAGAGATGGTAAACTAGCTGACCAAAAGGAAAGCTCAGGCAGACAAATCAAGAGCAGCTGGCTGTCGCAAGCAACCACAGTAACACAGATGAGGCAGCCATTGCTGGTGTAAAACTGGACGATACTATGTTCCAGTGGTTTAGAATCTGACAGATGTCAGATGAACAAACTGACACATTGCTGTCCAGGGACTATTTGACAACATCTATTAAACAATGTGCGTATTTTTTGAGCCAGCAATTCTACTAAACATTTTCTACTTCTGGCCAGGCGCAGTGGCTCATGCCTGTAATCCCAGCACTTTGGGAGGCCGAGGCGGGTGGAGCACCTGAGGTTGGGAGTTTTGAGACCAGCCTGACCAACATGGAAAAACCCTGTCTCTATTAAAAATACAAAATTAGCCAGGCGTGGTGGCACATGCCTGTAATCCCAGCTCCTTAGGAGGCTGAGGCAGGAGAACTGATTGAACCCGGGAGGTAGACATTGAGGTGAGCTGAGATTGTGCCACTGCACTCCAGCCTGGGCAACAAGAGTGAAACTCCATCTCAAAAAAAAATTTTTTTTTCTACTTCTGTTCACAAGTGAGTGTTTAACAGTGTTTTAATGTTGCTTGTTATACTGTCTTCAATAGGGTCTGGCTATATTGGTTCTATAGAATATTACACAGTTGTTAAAAAGCAGGAGGTAAACAAAGTAATCCAGGTAAAGCCCTCAGCACAGTGCCAGACACACAGTAAGGACCAATAAATACTGTCAGTTGATATAATAGGTGTCCAGAATATACTAATACAAACAAGTTTCAAAACCACATCCCATTTTTGTAAAAACAATAAAAATTATATATACTGTCACATGCACAGAAAAAATTCTGGAGAAAAAGATACTCAACCATACAAAGTGGTCTTATTGGTGGTCCTTGTATAGAGGACTATTTTGTTTTTGAAAGTGGATCTCGTTTTATCATCCAGGCTGGAATGCAGTGGTACGATCAGAGTTCACTGCTTTCTTGAACTCCTGGGCTCAAGCCATCGTCCTGCCTCAGCCTCCCCAGTAGCTGGGACTACAGGTGCATGCCACTGCACCCAGCTCAGTTCTCAAAATCTTCTTGTACAGATGGGGGTCTCACTATGCTGACCAGGCTGGTCTCGAATTCCTGGCCTCAAGTGATTCTCCTGCCCAGGCCTCCTAGAGTGCTGGGATTATAGGTATGAGCAACTGCACCCTATGAGACTTTTTAAACAATGTTTACAAATTACTTTTAATCTACAATAGATGTATGTGTGTATACATGTTGTATATAAAAATAAGTGTGTAGTATATGTGTGAACTAAAAAAATTATGATCAGGTGCAGTGGCTCACTTATGTAATCCCAGCACTTTGGGAGGATGAGGTGGGCGGATCACTTGAGACCAGAGTTCAAGACCAGCTTGGCCAACATGGTAAAACCAGGTCTCTACTAAAAATACAAAAATTAGCCAGTTGTCGTGGTATGCACCCGTAATCTCAGCTATTCGGGAGGCTGAGGCAGGAGAATTGCTTAAATCCGGGAGGGAGAGGTTGCACTGAGGCGGGATCATACCACTGCACTACTCCAGCCTAGGCAATGGAGTGAGACTCCGTCTCAAGAAAAAAAAAATTATATTGTCATCTAAAACTAGGCCTTTCATTTCTCAACTCTGAGCAATGCCTGGCTCAGGGACAGTGGTCATGGGGAGAGTAATTGCACTCTGCACTTTGCTTTTCCAAGCTAAGTCGAGAGCAGTAAGGACAGAAGATAATACAAAGAAAACATGAATCCAGACAGCGGTCCAGTGAAAATGACGCCTGGCAGCTTCACCTGTGCAAGGCAACAGGAATAGAAAAGCTACTGGAGCAACTGTCCAGTGGAGGCCTAAGAACATGAAGACTCCATCCTGGCAGGGAATTGCTGCCGTTTTTGTAGGCAACTTCAGTGAGTATTTGTGGTTTGAACGAATGGAATGAAAACAACAAAAAAGGAAGGAGATCACGATGAGGTTAGTGATCATCTTAGTGCGAAAGGGTTGATGAGGAAAAAGGGGCAATGAATACTTTCTTCATGCTGCTCTGTGTATTTAACTCATTACAATGGGCATATATTACTTTTAAATTTGAAAATATCTTTTTTTTGGAGACACATTTCACTCTGTCGCCCAGGTTGGAATGCAGTGGCACAATCTCTGCTCACCACAACCTCTACCTCCCAAGTAGCTGGGACTACAGGCACATGCCACCACGCCAAGCTTATTTTTCTATTATTAGTAGAGATGGGGGTTTCGCCATATTAGCCAGGCTGGTCTTGAACTCCAGACCTCAAGTGATTCACCTGCCTTGGCCGCCCAAAGTGCTGGGATTACAGGCATGAACCACTGCCCCCGGCCTAAAAAGATTACTTTAGATGTCAATGTAGATTTTTCTGGTGGTAAAAAAATGAAAGGAACATATATTATATACTTTCTGTCTTTAACCTACTCTGTGGATTCAAGTTTGGCAAGATGATGCAAAGATGAAAATGAGGGAAAGCAGGTGATAAAATTTAGGGCTAACTTCTTTCTTTTTTTTCTTTTTTTTTTTTGAGACAGTCTCACTCTGTTGCCCAGGTCGGAGTGCAGTGGCTCGATCTCGGCTCACTGCAACCTCTGCCTCCCGGATTCAAGCGATTCTTTTGCCTCAGCCTCCCAAGTAGCTGGGATAACAGGTGCCCACCACCATGCCTAGCTAATTTTTGTATTTTTAGTAGAGACAGGGTTTCACCATGTTGGCTAGGATGGTCTGGATCTCTTGACCTTGTGTTCTGCTCGCCTCTGTGTCCCAAAGTGCTGGGATTACAGGGATGAGCCACCATACCTGGTCTTTTTTTTTTTTGAGATGGAGTCTCCCTCTATTGCCCAGGCTGGAATGCAGTGGCATGATCTTGGCTTACTGCAACCTCCGCCTCTC
>NW_016108094.1:71868-78700 GCF_001604975.1 Cebus imitator | reverse complement strand
GGGGTTTCACCATGTTGACCAGGATGGTCTCGATCTCTTGACCTCGTGATCCACCCGCCTCGGCCTCCCAAAGTGCTGGGATTACAGGCTTGAGCCACCGCGCCCGGCTAATTATTTATATTCTAAGAATTAAGTTGGTTTTCATGAGGGCAGGCCTAGATACAGGAGCTTCCCCAAGGCCAAGAAAGCAGGTTATATATTGCCTTTCCAAGTGTGCCACTCCTGGTATCTACAGGACTCCAACTTTATCTTGTTGAACTTCTGCCAGTTGAAATGACAAAATCAGGAAAAAAACTAAAGGTTAAGGAAAAGGCAGCAAAGGTAAGCATGAATTACCTGCACTGGCTCCAGATACCGCTTTGGAAATGGCACTGCTGGAAATTGCTCTGTTTCGCTTCATGATATCTTCAAATTCAGCTTCACTCACTGTAGAGGGTGGAGGACCCGAATCTCGGCTGTACAGAGAAAATACCACCCTTGATTGCTCACGCCTCGTTACTGTTACCGTATTCTACAATACTTTTGTAATTCTGGCATAACATACAACAATGTTAGTCATCTGCAGCATTCATAGCAGCTGCTTGAAGCATTTAATTTAATTAAGTACCTTATAGGGGGATATGAGGGATATGGTTTGGGTCAAGTGGTTAAGATGTAATCAAAACATGAAATAACAACACTAACAAACAGATAGTAAACTATTTCCCAGGAGTCAAAGCTATGAAAACACAGTGTCCACAAGGGAGAGAGCAAGGAATCAGTGCTCACTTTCTCAGGGAGAATAAAATGCTTAATACATTTATTTACCCTGGTTCAGATCTGAAAGGAACAAGATAGTCCTTACCTGCCATGGTGGTTATAGGGGGCAGAGGCCTTCATGTAAGTATCTGGTGGAGGCCCCACTGTAGCGTTTGGTGGGGGGAAGAAGGCTGGATTGAGGTGAAGGGCAGGTGGGATGGCCCCAGGGGGAGGTACAGCAAGATGAGGAGGTAATCGAGGAGGTGGGGGCATGAGATGCTGGTAGTGGATACCAGGAGGAGGAGGAGGGACCCCAAAGCTTGAGGAGAGAGGTGGTGGGGGTGGAATTGGTGGTGGAGGCAGACCCATCAGGGGAAGGGCTGAAGGAGGACGATTGAAGTAGGGCAGCACACTGGGGGGCTTATCCACACGAGCAGATGAGGGTACTAGGTTCTCAGAGGGTGTGGCCCGTCCATCAGCAGAATCACTAGAATCTCGGGAATGGGCCCGTGGAGGTATTCCTATGAAGCAAAACAGAACTAACGTTACTGCCCAGGCTTTATACAACCCATAGGACCAGCTCATCCTGCAGGAGTTATCAGACACCATACAGAGGAAGCTGACTAAAGTGTTTGAGAGACAAGGTAAAATCATCTACTGCCTTTTCTTTGGCTTCAGAGAAGGGCAGAGGCAACTCAGTGAAGACATAAATCCAAAAAACAATATTGTCCTAAATCCTGTCAAAGAATGTTTTTCATCCAGAACTCCAGAAGTACTTCAGAACACATTTAATTTATCCTTATATATGTCTTCTATTTTTAAATGTAGAAGGATCCTAACAGCCCACAAGAAAATGACAGTGTTCACTGACGTTCAGGTGAATTGCAGTTGACTTGAAACCCCATATCTACTGAAGAGTTCAGGATCTCTCTCCTTAGACTAATACTAGTTAACCTCTTCCTGCTGCACACTTAAAATGTTCTCTTTGTCACGGGGCGTTGAATAGGGAATTTAGGGGAAGAGAAGGAGTGGCAGGAACTGAACGGCACTTCTATTTACATACTAAAAAGAGTAATCAGGGTGAGAAAGAGACACACAGGAAGAGTAGACAACTGGAGGTCAAGTGAAAGGTAAGAGAAACGGGAGATAAGCCAACAAAAGATCTGCCCACAGAATGAGCAGATGGCACATAGCTGACAGTAAGGATGTTTAGCAAAAGCTTGCTACAAAAACAAGTCTCAAATCTGGGGAACTCCCGCTATATTTCAATGGCCAAAATCCTCTACACCTCAGGGCAGCCTACTAGGAACACCATCACCTCACAGTCATGTGCACAATAGGAGCTCAAGGCCATGTTTTAAACAGCTGGAAGCACACTGTCAAGACACTTGGCTAACCTTGCTCCTCTCCAGTTTAATAGTCTAAGCCTGGTTAATGGGGAATCCAACAGAAGAACTGGATCACATGGGCTTTGTGGGGGTCTTTGTGCGGCATCAGGTGTGGAGAAAAGAGTGCTCCTTAAATTAGAACATGACAGTTAACCCCAATTCCTAAGTAAAGCCTAAGGTGGAATCAATTATGTTGACAACCACCTAGATTTTTCTATTACAGAATAATGCCAGTGTTGTTTTGTTCCTCATGTCTCAAGCACATGGCAAATGGCTTTTTATTTTATTTTTTTTTGAGACAGAGTCTTGCTCTGTCGCCAGGCGGGAGTGGAATGGCACAATCTCGGCTCACTGCAATCTCTGCCTCCTGGGTTCAAGCAATTCTCCTGCCTCAGTCTCCAGAGTAGCTGGGACTACAGGCGCACATCACCACGCCCAGCTAATTTTTGTATTTTTTAGTAGAGACGGAGTTTCACCATGTTGGCCAGGATGGTCTCGATCTTTTCACCTCATGATCCGCCTGCCTCGGCCTCCCAAAGTGCTGGGATTACAGGTGTGAGCCACCGCACCTGGCCACAAATGGCTCTTTCCTAGAGTTCTCTTAAACTGAAGAACAAAAAGGTATTAGGCAAGTGTAATCAGACAGCTAAACACCTTCCCAGCTACTACCATTTCCACATTTGCAAGAGTTCTATTTTGTATCTATGGCTACAAGTCCCAAAAGAGGCAACGATTTTTATGCACAGGAAGTCCACCAGCTTTACTTAGTGAATTAACAGAGTCTAGGTCCATCAACATGACAGAGCAGAAAAACAGCACTCGGTTACCACAATCTTTTCAACACAGAAAGGTAACATGAAAAGCAGCTGAGTAGAAGTGGGAATGTTACTCCCAATACAGCTGTAAAGTTACACACCTAAGGAAAGCCAGGGGTGAATTACAGAATGACTCCAAAACAGAGGGGACCTGAAAATATGACTTGTCAAGGAAGAAAAGTGTGCCCTTTCTAACATGGAGCAGTAAGAGTTCACACCAAATCTATCCAGGCTGTCAATCTAGTTAAAAGAACAGCTATTCCTATGCAAGAGCGAAGTGGCCTTATTTTTACCTGGAGGATACACCCAATCAATACAAGACACTATTTTGAGCCTGGATCCAAGCAGCGACAGAACATTGATGATGAAACTTTGTGGTTCCTTCCCTTACAATAAAAGAAAATAAAGGTGGTTGGCTGTCTCAGGGAGGGCCTTGCAAGGTGGCTGCACTTTATGAGGTCAGGAAAATCCAAGGTCTGGTCCTCAGGTTGAGAAACTTGCTTCAACTGGGGTGACTGGGCCCTAGGAGACGAATTCATGCTAACCAAACTCACAAGAGACTGATTCATAAACCAGAACACCAATTTATTAATTTACAATGAGAAATATAACTGCCCAAGCAGACCGGAATACTTGTTGGCTGGTCAGTGCATTCTCTTCCCAGTAGGAGAGCCTAATTGGTAAACCAAATTAGCATCAGAAAGGGGCTTAGTGAGTACAGTCAGAATAAAGGGAGTAAGATGAATGTAAAGGAAACTGTCATCAAACTAAGGCAGTCTGATTTAACACTTTTTTTTTTTTTTTTTTTTTTGAGACAGGGTCTCACTCTGTCGCCCAGGCTGGAGGGCAGTGGCACAATCTCGACTCACTGCAACCTCCACCTCCTGGGTTCAAAAGATTCTCCTGCCTCCGTCTCCCAAGTAGCTGGGATTACAGGCATGTGCCACCATGTCCAGCTAATTTTTGTATTCTTAGTAGAGATGGGGTTTCACCATGTTGGACAGGCTGGTCTCGAACTCTTGACGTTATGATCCGCCAGCCTTGGACTACCAAAGTGCTGGGATTGTAGGTGTAAGCCACCGTGCTTGGCCTGTAACTTTCTTTACTAATGGAATATACCTGCCAAGCAGACTAAACATTTGGTAGTCAAAAGAGCACCCTCTCCCCTGTACAATGCTAGAGAAATGTTGTTCAATTCTTATTCTCTAACATTCCTTTTGGATGATTCCTTACAGTATCCTTCCAATGTATGTTTATGAAAATATTATAGCTACCTTTATATATCTTAAGTTACATTTTAGGGTGTCTGCTTCTTGACAATCTATAGAGAAGCATGTCTTAAAAATCAAGCCCATTCACCATATGCTGATTTTTAGATAGAAACACAGAATTTAGGTTGATGGAACTTTAAACAGCATGTCACTAGTCCAGATGGGCAACAGGCCCTAGGCAGTAAAGTGACTTGGCCAAGGTCACACAATGAGTTAGTGGTAGAACCAAACTACAACCTGAACCTACTTGACTTCTAGCACATTGCTCTTTCTCCTACACCAACCTACTTTGGGTACTACTTGTTGCCCATGACACCACTCAAAACCACCATCACCCTCCCCCAAACTCATCCACACTGTAGGATGAGCCTACACCACAGAAAACAAACCCACAAACATCCCCCCCTTCATACAGATGGTCTCCACGTACCCCCTCTTGGGACTCGGACACACTCACGTTTCCGAGCCTGTGCCTCAAACTGTGACAGGTTCTGCCGGGTGGCCGGCCTCACGTCCACTTTTTCTCCATTAAGAACTTTTCCTGGTAAGAGTTCCAACAATTTGTGGACAGAGTTTTCAGAGGCTACCACCACCTCAGCATACCTTAGGAAAGAAAAATTAAAAATGAATGAAATCTGTAGACAACCTAGAGAAGAAAAAAGAAATTCTTTAACTTTTAGTAAAAAGTGGTAAAGCAAAGGACATCTTGCTAAATTAAACACACACACACACACATACACAGCATTACTAACAACAAAGAGATAGCCTACATCTTTATTGTTTGCTTTTTTTTTAAATTAAAAATCAGTATTCTTCGCCCCTTAATAGATGGATGTTCTGCTACAATGCAGCTAGGTCCCTTTCTAAGGCAGTTTGCCAAAACCAAGGCAGTAAGCTGGGCCAGGGGTGGGAGGGATTAAAATCCAGGGCCAAAATATAGTGCAGATCTGTTATCCCAATGGTTACAAATTAAAAGGGGCTTCTCAAATCCAGACCTCACCCTTTGGACTGGCCATTTGCTCGATTCTCTGCAAATTTCAACTCCACCACATCATAGACTCCTATAGAGCGAATAACCTGGATCAGCTGCTGGTCTGTGGTCCACTGGGGCCGGCAAGATGGAAAAGGAAGAGATGTCAAGAGCTACCTCCCCCACCCCCTGCCCCACCAATGTCCCAAACCCTGCCCCCAAACCTAGGATTCTAGTCACAACTAAGTCCCCCCAGAGGAAACTCAAAAGCCTGGAAATATTTCAATTAGTACAGACTTTTCTTATTGTCCTCACCCACACAGAATTCCAAACCCACTCACCCCCAATCCCCATCTTTAGAGATTAAGAAGATTAAAACTTATTGTAACTTTGACTGCCATTTGAGCTGGCTGGTCATCGGTTCAAACACTGACTGCTAGCAACTTTTAAATTATAGATCAGACAGGCTAGAGTTTGACCATTGCCAGAACTTCCCCCACAGAAAATACATTTCCTAATTTGGAAAAACCACCTCCACCACCAGCCCCAAAACATCACAAAATAACTTGCAGAACAACAGTCACCACCTACCCCAAGTATACTAGAGTTATCAAGGTCTTTAATCCCCATCACCCACCATTATCACAGGACCATCTAATGACCACCAAGAGTTCAAGGTGTTCACTCTGAAATCTCGTCCCACAGATGACCCTGCTAGACATAAAGCCCCAGGGTCAGGGGCAGTAACAAGATGGCAGAAAAAGCAACTACCCACTTAATCATTGCTTTCTTCGGCACCAGTACGTCCTCAGGATAGTTCTCTTTCAGAGATCAATCCAACCTGATCCCAGGAAAAAGAAATCCAACCCCATCAGAGCACAAAACAGTTCAACAGTGGTTTCTGAAAATGCCATCACCTCCCAGTGCTCTCCCTCCAGCCCACCCATAAACATTTTTGGTTACCCACACTTACCCAGGAGAAGCTGCCCACATAGACGGCAGCGCGTCTATTACGTAGGCCACTGTAGGTATACAGAATTGCAGGGGTCTTGTTGTTGGGCTTGGGAGATGGCTCCTGGCGAACAGGAGGAGGTGGCTCAGTGCTGCTGCTTCTGTCATCTGAAGGCTGTGAGGTGGCTGTCAGCACATCATCATACAGGTCAATCTGATCTGTATTGTTGAACTCTGGGTCCTAAGAGACGAGGGGTTGGCAACGGTGGTTCGCAAACTTCATTTTGTTCATTCTATTTCACTCTAGCTTATTAGAATCCGGTTAAATACTTGGTAAAACATGTATAAAACTTCCTTGTCCTACTCTAGGAAACAAGGAAAGAAAAACCTCCCATTGAACCTGTATCACTTAATTATGCTCATGTACATTTTCATCCCTCAAGATTCCGTTAAAGTCTATAAAGTTTCTGGCTTTAGCCACTGGTAAGAATCAAAACGCGCCAGACACGGTGGCTCAAGCCTGTAATCCCAGCACTTTGGGAGGCCGAGGCGGGTGGATCACGAGGTCAAGAGATCGAGACCATCCTGGTCAGCACGGTGAAACCCTGTCTCTACTAAAAATACAAAAAATTAGCTGGGCATGGTGGCGCGTGCCTGTAATCCCAGCTACTCAGGAGGCTGAGGCAGAATTGCCTGAAC
>NW_016108094.1:63069-71338 GCF_001604975.1 Cebus imitator | reverse complement strand
AATAAATCAAAAGGGAAGGGAATAATAACAACAGGGGTTTTCCCCTAAGTTATATTTCTCAAATGACATGCAGACCTAATGCGTTACCATGACATCTGCCTATGTTATATGTTACTATATACCAAAACCCCTAAAAGTACAACTACTACTACTCTATGGAACCTTAATGTTTAAGATTTTACAGAGAGGGTGCAGGGGCTCACACCTGTATCCTAGCAGTTTGGGATGCAGAGACAGGTGGATTGCTGGGGCCCAAGAGTTTGAGACCAGCCTGGGCAACATGGTGAAATCCCACCTTTACAATAAATACAAAAATTAGCCAGGCATGGTGGCACATGCCTATAGTCCCAGATATTCAAGAGGCAGGAGAATCAATTGAGCCCCGGAGATTGAGGCTGCAGTAAGCCATGAGTGGACCACTGCATTCCAGCCTGGGCAACAAAGTGAGACAATGTAGCCAAAAAAAAAAAAAAAAGTGCTCAGGATTCTACAATATAATTATCTCAGAGAAATCTTAAGGATCAGGCAACTATTTTATTTTCACAGAAAAATTAGACAAAACATTCAAATAGTGTTAAAGATAATGCTACCAAAATAACAGAAACAGCAAGTAGTTCAGTGTTATAAGGATGCCATGGCAGTTTCCTATCATTGCTATTCTTTTAAAGAGGGAATAAAGGAAGCACCTAAGTTGGGTAACTTGTCTAGTACCTGAAGAAACAGTTTCTCCAAGACAACTAAAGACATGTGGCTCCCATAACTTTCTCCCTCCAATATCACAGCAAGAACTGCTAATTCTGAAGTGAGACTGAAGAAGATTACTAAAAAATGTACTCAGACCTTTTGTAATTCTTGTATTATAGGAACCTTTGGAAACAATCTTTTAGTTTCTAAATGCACACTATGAGAATAACCTTGGGTTGTTCTGACAGAGAAGGGGGAAGGATTCTACTTCCTGAAGCGTATAAATAATTTCAAATATTATAAACAATCTAAGAAACCCACTAGCCGGGCTTAACCCTTGTAAAAATGTTAGAAAAAGAATAGAAAGAGAGTGTCAACTTTTAGCGGGCAACTTAAAAACAAGAAAAGGAATCAGTGAGGCAAATAAGCACAGGAAGCTTGTTCCATGTAGTCAAACCCATAAAAATGATTGTGCATAAAAGGGTCAGCATGTAAAGAATGAGAAGAGAAGCTAACACTGGAAAGGATAGGGTGGATAATGAATAAGGTGAGGTCAGCCAGGGCTAATAACTGGGCGAATATTTTGTGTGCAAGTAATCACCATAAAATATTTCATAGCTCTTATGTCTCACACCATCCCAACTCTAGACAAATCACTCTTTCATTCAGGTACCAGGTATGATGAGTTGCTCCTGTGGTTCATGGCAAAGATTTACATAAGTTACTTGACCCTATCCAATGCTCGAATCCTTAGAAAGCACTACTTCACACCAAGATTCTTTTTTTTTTTTTTTTGAGATAGAGTCTCACTTTGTTGACCAGTTTGGAGTACAGTGGTGTGATCTCGGCTCACTGCAACCTCTACCTCCTGGGTTCAAGTGATTCTCCTGCCTCAGCCTCCCTAGTAGCTGGGATTACAGGTGTGCATCACCACACCTGGCTAATTTTTTGTATTTTTTAGTAGAGACAGGGTTTCCCCATGTTGGCCAAGCAGCTCATACTTGGTGATCTGCCCACCTCGGCCTCTCGAAGTGCTGGGATTACAAGCATGAGTCACCGTGCCCAGCCTTCATTTTTTTAAATCAAGAATTTTCAAATGAAACTTAAAGGGAATAAGGAAATACATCATCTTAGATAATCAAATGGAAACAAACGGAGATTCCTTTCCATGCAGTATCTGTAATTTGGATGTATGTGTCTAATAGTCGTGATGTAAAAATTATCACCGAAAACTGAGTAGTGGACTAACATGCAGATTTTGACAGCTCAGAGGCCAAATGCATCACCAGGAAACTCTCCATACTACAAGCTCAGGCAACCAATTTACTCTTTTAAGGTCCCTTAAAGAATAGAACAGTCTGGCTGGGCGTGGTGGCTCACGAGGTCAAGAGATCGAGACCATCCTGGTCAACGCGGTGAAACCCCGTCTCTACTAAAACTACAAAAAATTAGCTGGGCATGGTGGCGCGTGCCTGTAATCCCAGCTACTCAGGAGGCTGAGGCAGGAGAATTGCCTGAACCCAGGAGGCGGAGGTTGCGGTGAGCCGAGATCGTGCCATTGCACTCCAGCCTGGGTAACAAGAGCGAAACTCCGTCTCAAAAAAAAAAAAAAAAAAAAAAAAAAAAAGAATAGAACAGTCTAGATCTAGGAGGATCTTGGTATGGCTAACACTTTCAGAAACAAAAGGATTCAATGAATACAAAATTATCACAAGATTTAAATGGTCTCTGTGGGCCACAGAGCCTCAGTTCAAAAAAGCTAGTGGGAACTGCACAGGGCAAGTCTGTTGAGGGTTCTACCGAATAAACAAGGTATCAAATTGTTCTTATTTCAATCCCCTATCATCATTCATTTTACTTGTTTAGCTAGCAAAAGAGAAACACAGATTAAGGGTCTGAGATTTTGCTGGTGATTTATGCAGTAATAAAAGTACAACCAAATTCTACAAATTAAGTGAAAAGTACATTGTACATGCACTGATGTTCAAAGTTTCATTCCAGGGAGATTAAACATGAAATGTATATTTAATATTGAATGACAATCTCAAAGAATTTTGTGTTTAACAGCACAGAAAAAACTGTGACTGTCTCATGAAACTTCTTGCTTCTCTGTAAACAAGAGAGAACATGTATGATTTTCAATTTAAATAAGATCTTCTCCACTTGTCTGCTCGAAGTTCCTAACCACCACCCTCTTCTTCCTGATATCCCACTGATGGAAGTAACTGGCCCAGGATTTATTTTTCTCAGCTATACACGCAACCAACTTGGTATCATTGTTTCTTTTATTTTTTTATTTATTTATTTTTTTTGAGATGGAGTTTCACTCATGTTACCCAGGCTGGAGTGCAATGGCGCGATCTCGGCTCACCGCAACCTCCGCCTCCTGGGTTCAGGCAATTCTCCTGCCTCAGCCTCCTGAGTAGCTGGGATTACAGGCACGCACCACCATGCCCAGCTAATTTTTTGTATTTTTAGTAGAGACGGGGTTTCACCATGTTGACCAGGATGGTCTCGATCTCTTGACCTCGTGATCCACCCGCCTCGGCCTCCCACAGTGCTGGGATTACAGGCTTGAGCCACCGCGCCCGGCCGTTTCTTTTATTTTTTTAAATTATTTCCTAAAATTTATTAATAAATTTCTTTCTTAAAAATTTATTTATTTTTGAGACAGAGTCTCACTCTGTTACCCAGGCTGGAGTGCAGTGGTGTGATCTCGGCTCACTGCAACCTCTGCCTCCTGGGTTCAAGCGATTCTCCTGTCTCAGCCTCCCAAGTAGCTGGGATTACAGGAGCATGCCACCATGCCTCGTTAATTTCTGTATTTTTAGTAGAGACGGGGTTTCATTGTATTGGTCAGGCTGGTCTTGAACTTCTGACCTCCAGTGATCCGCTCGCTTTGGCCTTCCAAAGTGTTGGGATTAGCCCATTGTTTCTTTTCATTGTAACCAAGGTTTAATAAAAAATTGACTTTATAATGACCATTTCCACAGTTCTCGCTTCACACTCTCCTTGCCCTTCACTGGACTCTGCACTGTGATTGTCCACCACCCCTACCCACCAAGAGTAGAATCTGTTCTGAGTACTTCTTTTCCCCCTTTTATCTCACTAGTCCTGGCAAAGTGCTTAGCAAACACAATTAGCTCAATAAATACTTGTTGATGGGAGAAAAGAAGAGAACTGGGCACATTGCGTAAAGCCTGTCTCAGGATGAGAAGACAACCTCCCAGCAGAGCAGCCACTCTCAGTCACCTTTCCAGAGTTCTTCTCCCTGGCCCAAGAGAGCCAGTGTGAATCCCAGGACTCCCAATGTGTCAGAAATAAAGTAGCTCTGGCAAAAAAGGTTTTTGTAGCAAATGCTCTATGAGATCAGGGAGTAAGCACCATAGGGTTCCACCTAGGAAAAATATTAATTTTCCTTGGGGAGCAAAGTACACATGAAGGGCTCTCTGTGCATGGGCCAGCTTGGGGCCTATCAGTTAACATTCTTAAAACATTCTAAAACACAATTGAGACTGCTGCCTCTATTTGTTTTTTAAAGGCAGTAAAAGTCTGATTCAAAGGAATATGGAAAAATTCAGCAAAACAATGGCTTTGTAACTAAATTAACATATGGTACTTTTGTCTTTCATCCATAATTATTAGACTTAATGAAAAAAATTTTTTTGCCAGGCGTTGTGGCTCACACCTGCAATCCCAGCACTTTGGGAGGCCGAGAGGGGCGGATCACAAGGTCAGGCATTTGAGACCAGCCCGGCCAACATGGTGAAACTCCGACTCTACTAAAAATACAAAAATTAGCCAGGTGTGGTGGTGCACACCTGTAGTCCCAGCTACTCAAGAGGCTGAGGCAGGAAAATAGCTTGAACTCGGGAGGCAGAGGTTGCAGTGAGCCAAAATCCAGCCACTGAACTCCAGCCTGGATGACAGAGCGAGACTCCATCTCAAAAAATAAATAAATAAATTCATGTATTTAAGACAATCAGCAGCTATATTTAAAGGACTTCACAGTTTACCAGAGAAGAGACAAGAAACCTGCCATTAAAAAGTATAATTGGTGAAGCTGTATAATGGGTACAAGGTCATTACACTATTCTACTTTTGTGTATGGCTTATAAATTTCCTTGTTACAAATCCATAATGCACCAAAAAATAGATTTTAACGTAAAATTATGCCAAGTGAAAAATAAATGGCACAAATCCACCTCTTCTGTTGCCTCATATCAGTCAGGGTCCAACCAGGTAACTTTCCTTTTCTAGCCCATTCATTACATGCTTTTGCCAGGTCCCTATGTATACCCACTGGAGGATGCCAATGGGAAGAGTCAGCTTACTTAGGTAGAATAGTGCTGAAAATAACCCAGGCAAGATATTAGTAAGTTTTAAATAGAAACTTTGGAACATTCTTGAGAATTGATCTCAAGACTGAAAAACTGAACTGCATGGAAAATTTTTTTATTTGGTTTTGAAGAGTCAGGGTCTTGCTGTTGCCCAGGACAGAGTGCAGTGGCCTAATCATGGCTCACTGCAGCCTTGAACTTCTGGGCTCAGGGAGTACCTCCTGTCTCACTCTCCAGAGTAGATGAGACTACAGGCACAAGCCATCACATCTGGTTGCTTTTTTTTTTTTTTACATTTTTGTAGAGCCTGGGTCTTGCTATGTTGCCCAGGCTGGTACTGAATTCCTGGCTTTAAGCAATCTTCCCACCTCAGCCTCTGGAGCAGCTGATATTACAGTCAAGAGCCACCATGCCCAGCTCTAGATAAATTTTTGTATAATATTCCCCGGTACAATAAAAACAAATCTAACTAAGGGTATGTGCGTGGATCTGTCTCTGTCTTTTAGCTGGTTTGTCTAATGTCTTTACCCTTTTATTCCTTCTAGAAAGACTAAAGTTAATCAGTAAAATTATACCAAAACGCCTGTGGACGTCTCATGACTGGAGTCAACCTACTTATAAAAGGAAGTAAAACTTAATTGGGATGCAGTTGAAACTAAATGTTAAAGTTATCTTTTCTACGTTGCACTGTCATGGTGGAGGGGACTACACTTCTCCAGCTGCAGTTTGAGAATGTAAAGGAACAGGTAACAACACTGTCCTCATGAATACTGTAGCAAATGTACTTTTGATTTTAAAGTGTGGTTAGTCTGACATCCAACTTTGGCTTCCTGGGGAGTGAATTCCACAGGTTGATTCACTATTCTATTACAGGTTTTTATTTGCTCTTAAAGCCTTTAAAATTAAGCCTGGAGCCTCAAATTAACATAAAGCGGAACATAAAGTTTCTGCAGGAGAAAAATTTTAGACCGGATAGACGCGTGTTCAAGCCTACGACTCGTACAGCTTGAAACCACTGCAAGTTTGCTGAAAATGTTTCCTCAGATGATCAAGGAAAATCCCAAAGCTCCTGATGACCCCTCACCTGGTTGAACTCCTCGTCTGCATATATATCAATCAAGTCCACTCCTTCTGACATGGCTCCGGAAGGAAGATCGCGAGCCCGGAGGATAGACAAAGTAAGGAAGATGCCACTGCGGGATTCGGAAAAATGCAAGAATGAGAAGGCATGAGGGTCCTGGGCTGGAGGAGGGCAATGGTTGCTAACCTCCCGTCTCCAGAGACGCAGCATCCCGGCGGCCCCAGCTCGGCCCCACCCGCTCCGCCCCGCCCTCGGCCTCGCGCCGCCCCCCGGCTCTCCAGGCCGCCGGGGGTCGCTGCCCATCACCCTCGGGCCCGATCCCGGTAGCGCCGCGTCGGCGCCGCAGCTGCCTATGGCGTGACGGAAAAGTCCCACCCGCGGCTCCTAGGGGCCCAAAGACCGCGTTGCGAAGAATGACCGCGGCGAAGCCCACAGCCCCCGTCCGCCGCACCTGCCTAGGCCCCAAAGCGGCTCTGGCCAGGGGCCCTGGGGGTCAAGCAGCTCCAGCCGCCTCGGCTCCCTACCCAGGCCTACTCTTGGCCCCCAGCTAGGCCCGCCCCGCTCCCTCCCCACAAACCCGGCCCGGCGCTCTCTACCTCCTCCCTCAAAGGCCCGCGCCTCCCTCCGCCCGCCGATTCCTGCCGTCCCATCTCAACCAACCCCCTCCCCGCCTCAGCGCCGACCCCGACCCCTCTTCCGGCCCAACCTGCCCCCGGCCGCGCGCCCCCGTTACCGGGAATATGGCGGCGGCGGCGGCGAGTCCGGACTAGGCCCGAAGCGCGCGAACCGCTCTCCGCCCCAGGTCCCGCCCCCCCGCCGCCGGCGTCACACGCACCGCCACTTCCGGCATGCGGCGTGACGCAACTTCCGCCTCAGGTCCTCCTTGGCTACCGTAGTCGGCTGGCTGTTCGGCTGGGGGTTCCCGGAAGTGTCTTGAGCAGACGGTTTCCGATGCTGGTGGGGAAAATGGCGGTGGCTACAGTGTTCTCTACTTCGACGCGGGTGAGGGGAAAGTTCTAGCGTCCGGGGCGGGCGGCAGCGGGTACTACGGTTTGTCTTCCTCTGTGGTCTCTACTCTGGGAAGCGTCCAACTGCCCGATAGCCCAGGGCAAGGACAGGCCCAGATTGAGGCCGATCCTGCGACTCAGGAAAAAAGGTCACTTCTGTTCTTTGGTGAGCCTACTGTGTGCCGGTCTGGTAATATCTGGTTGAACGATCATTTTCCAAGTCATCTTCCAAGACCCAATTCGCCTCTCACCTACGTCCCAGGCGGGGTTAGCACAACTCCTCTGGGCGCCCTTTCTCCCCGTTCTTCAGTCTTTAATGCCTTTCGTGGTTTCACATAGTATCTTGAGCTCTTTCTGTTTCGTTTATAACTGACACATAATAATTGTACATGTTTGTCGGGGGGCACAGTATAGTATTTTAATACATGTTCCTTGTATAATGATTAGATCAGGGTAGTTAGCATGTCCAGTGTCCATGACCTCAAACCTTTATCATTTCTTTGTGGTGATAACTTTCAAGATCTTTCTTTAGCCATCTCGACATATACAGAACAATGTTATTAGTGTAGTCACTCTACTGTGTAATAGAACACTAGAATTTATTGTTCTTTTTTTTTTTTGAGACAGAGTCTCTCCCTGTCACTTAGGCTGGAGTGCAGTGGCGCGATCTCAGCTCATGGCAACCTCTGCCTCCCAGGTGCAAGGAATTCCCTGCCTCAGCCTCCAGTGTAGCTGGGACTACAGGTGCGTGCCACCATGCTTGGCTAATTTTTGTATTTTTAGTAGGGACAGGGTTTCACCATATTGGCCAGGCTGGTCTTGAACTCCAGAACTCGTAATCTGCTTGCTTCTGCCTCCCCAAGTGCTGGGATTACAGGAGTGAGCCACCGTGCCCAGCCTAAAACTTATTCTTTTTTTCCCCTAGCTTCCTGTTATAAACTAATTAACTTTGCCTCCGTCTTCCTCTCCTAACTCCATCCTTATCTTTATTCTTTTTTTTTTTCCTATAGAACCAGGAACTCGATCTTTATTCTTTCTTGATGTCGGTGTTTACGCTGTAAACTTCCTCTTAGTACTGCTTTTGTCGCATCTCATAATTTTGTATATGTTGGGTTTTAGTTTGTCTCAGGATATTTTCTTTTTGTTTGTTTTTTGTT
>NW_016108094.1:35597-63031 GCF_001604975.1 Cebus imitator | reverse complement strand
TTTGGTAGAGACAGGGTCTCACTATGTTGCCCAGGCTGTTCTCGAATTCCTGGCCTGAAGTGATCCTCCCGCTTCAGCTTCCCAAAAGGTGCTGGGATTACTGACATGAGCCACCATTCCTGGCGTGTCTCAAGATATTTTCTAATTTTCCTTTTGATGTCTTTTTTGACTCATTGATTGTTCAAGAGTGTGTTGTTTAATTTCCACATATTTGTGGATTTTCCAGCTTTTCTTCTGTTGATTTTCAGGTTTTACTAAAATATGTCTCTTGTACAGCATATAGTTGAATCTTTTATAAAAAAATTTCCGTCAGCCTCTTCATGTCTTTTGATTGGGGAGTTTAATCCATTTATACTTAAAGTAAATAGTGGCTGAGGTGGGCGGATCATGTGAGTCCTGGAGCTTGAGACCAGCCTGGGCAACATGGCAAAACCCCTTCTCTACTAAAAAAAATTAGCCAGTTGTGGTAGTGCACGCCTGTAGTCCCAGATACTTGGGAGGGTGAGGTGGGAAGATCATCTGAGCCTGGGAAGTTAAGGCTGCAGTGTGCCTGATTTTGCCACTGCACTCCAGCCTGGGCATCAGGAGTGAGACCTGGTCTCAAAAAATAAAATAGGGAAGTACAATCATCCCTTTGTATCCATGGGATGACTGTTGTGGGACCTGCTGTGGATATCAAAATCTGTAGATGCTCAACCTCTTACATTAAAATGGCATAATATTCGCTTATAACCTACACACATCCTTCCATATACTTTAAATCATTTTTAGATTACTTATAATACCTAATACAATGTCAAGGCTATGTAAACACTTGTTGTACTATACCTTGTTTTTTAATTGTTGTATTATTTGTTTGTTTTTGATTTTTTGAGACGGAGTCTTGCTCTGTTGCCCAGGCTGGAGTGCAGTGGTGTGATCTTGGCTCACTGCAGCCTGTCTCCTGGGTTCAAGCAATTCTCCTGTCTCAGCCTTCCGAATAGCTGGGATAACAGTTGTGTACCACCACACCTGGCTAATTTTTGTATTTGTAGTAGAGATGGGGTTTCACCCTCTTGGCCAGGGTGGTCTTGAACACCTGACCTTGTGATCCGCCTGCCTCAGCCTCTCAAAGTGCTAGGATTAACAAGCGTGAGCCATTGCACCAGACCCATGAGCTTTATATTTTCATATGATTTTCTTCTGCTGTCTAGCATCTTTTCTACTTGAAGGACTCTTTTTAGCATTTCTTATGAGGCAGGTCTAACGGTGATGAACTCCCTACCTTTTATCTGGTAAAATCTTTATTTTTCCTACATTTTTGAAGGACAGCTCTGCCAGATACAGTATATTTGATTGGCATTTTTTTTTTCTTTCTGCATCTTGAATTATGTTATCCCACTCTTAGCAAAGTTTCTGTTAAGAAATCTGATAATCTTTGGAGGCTGCCTCATATGTGATGAGTTGCTTTTTCTTTTGCTGCTTCCAAAATTTTGTCTTTGACTTCTGACAAGTTTGTTTTTGGAAAGAGGATATAAACATGAGCCAGAGAAGCATAAAATTATTTTGTATGAATTTTTTTAGTGTCTTGGAAACCTTTATTCTTAGAGTTTTGGGGGTTTTGTTGTTTGTTGTTGTTGCTCTATCTAGGCTGCATTTTTTGTTTGTTTGTTTGAGATGGAGTCTCAGTCTGCTGCCCAGACTGGAGTGGAGTGGCCCAATCTCAGCTCATTGCAACCTCTGTCTATCAGATTCAAGTGAGTCTCGCCTCAGCCTCCTGAGTAGCTAGGACTACAGGACACCATGCCTGGCTAATCTTAGTATTTTTAGTAGAGACAGGGTTTCACTTTGTTGGCCGGGCTGGTCCTGAACTCCTGGCCTCAGGTGATCTGCCTGCTTTGGTCTCCCTAAGTGCTGGGATTACAGGCCTCACCGGCTATTTTTTTTTTTTTTTTTTTTTAAATAATTATAGAGCTATTCATGGCTGCAAACACAAGTACATTCTAATACAAATTTCCAGTGATGATTTCTTTAACACAGCTTATACCAGTGTCACAATTCCCTGAAGCTAGGTGACACCCATTATTGTTTCTTTTATGGAATGCTGCCTTGATACTAACAGAAAAAATGGGTGAAATTTGGCTAAAATGTTAAGAGATCCCAATTATTAGAACAATTTCCTTGTACTGATGATGATAGTCCTCCCCATCTGCATTCATTTCTGTAGAAATTAGTCAACCATGTTATGTTATTACAGAAAGTAGGAATCCCTGCTTTCAATCTGCATCAGAATCTCTTAGAGGGTTGTTAAAAATGCATTTGCCAGGGCCCAATCCTAGAGATTCTGATCCAGAATGTTTATGGTGGGGCTTAGGAGTCTGAATTTTCGTTGCATGCCGTATTAGTTTACTAGGGCTGCTATAAACTGTGGTTTCAGCAACAGAAATTAGTTTTCTCATAGTCCTGGAGACTAGCCAAGTTCAAGAGCAAGGTGTTGGCAGGTTTGGTTTCTTTCAAGGCCTCACTCCTTGGCTTACAGATGTCCATCTTTTCACTGTGCCCTCACATTTCTCTGTGCATGCACATCCCTGGTGTCTCTTTTCTGACTTTTTAAAGAGATAGGATCTTGCATTGTTGCTCAGGCTGTACTTTAACTCTTGGGTTCAAGCAGTCCTCCCACTTCGACCTCCCAAGTAGCTGGGACTACAGGCACATGCCAGGGACTACAGGCCCAGTTTTTTCTGACTTTTGACAGTTTGATTAAAATATGTCTGAATGTAGACTTCTTTGGGTTCATGCTAATTGAGATCTGTTGGGCTTGAATCTGGATGTCCACTTCTTTCTCCAACTTTGGGGGTTTTCAGCCATTATGTCTTTTTTTTTGAGACAGAATCTCACTCTGTTGGCAAGGCAGGAGTGCAGTGGCACAATCTCAGCTCACTGCAACCTCTGCCTCCTGGGTTCAAGCAATTCTCCCGCCTCAGCCTCCCCAGTAGCTGGGATTATGGGCGTGTGCCACCACACCTGGCTACTTTTTGTATTTTTAGTAGAGACAGTGTTTTTCCATGGTGGCCAGGCTGGTCTTGAGCTCCTGACTTCAGGTGATCCACCCACCTCAGCCTCCCAAAGTGCTGGGATTATAGGCATTAGCCACTGAGCCTGGCCAATTATATCTTCTAATAAGCTTTCTCCCCCTGTCTTTCTCCTGTGGGGCTCTCATAATACCTATATTGATCTTGATGAAATCCCATAAGTCCCTAAGACTTTCTTCATTCTTTTCCATTTTTCTTTTTTTTAAATCTTGACTAATTTCATATGACCTGTCTTTGAGTTTGCTGACTCTTTCTGCTGCTCGGTAAGGCCTACTATTGATCTCCTCTAGTGAATTTATGTATTTTAATTTTTATTTATTTATTTATTTTTAATTCGGTTTCCATAGAGACTGTCAAAAATTGCCAATGCTGACTATATTTCAAGTCGTCATGGCAGGATATTGGGAAAAGTTTTCAATTAGCAATAATCGCGCCTCGGATAAACCTCATTGACTACGATACTGCCACTGCGCAAAGCTTATATTATTTTTATTTTTTGGAGATGGGGCCTCACTATGTTGCCCAGGCTGGTTCTCCAACTCCTGAGCTCAAGTGATCTTCCAGCCTCAGCCTTTCAGAGTGCAGGGATTACCTATGTGAGCCACCATGCCTGGCTTTCTCTAGTGAATTTTTCAATTCATTTACTGTATTCTTCAGCTCCAAAATTATTTTGTTCAAGCATCACTTTCCCGAGCTCATTGAACATCTTTATTACGGCTGGTTTGAATTCTTTATCAGGTGATTTATATACTTCTGTTTCTTTAAGGTTAGTTTCTGGAGATTTATTTCGTTCCTTTAATTGGACCATGTTTCCCTGCTTATTCATGTACTTGGTAACTTGTACCGGTGATTTCTGCATTTGAAAAATCATCTGTCTCTCCCAGTTTTTATGGTCTATCTTTGTACTTTGTGATTGGCCTTCATCAGTCAGCATGGATAGAGATTCTGAGGGCCTCTCAATCCTTTCCTGAGGCTATGTCTTTTCTGGATTTGTGGGTGTGTATTCCCAATTAGAGGGATTTGCTGGTTTCCTTTTTCAGGAGCTCATAATCTCTTCCTCCCTCTAGTGTCTGCCTGTGACACTGCAGTTTTTCTGGAGCTGCTGCAAGTCTCCCAGCTACCTTATTCAGTGGCCCCTAGACTTTTACTAGAGTATGCCATGTCCCATGAGTATCCCAAGTTAGGCAAGATAGAAGGCAGTCCTTCAGGTAGCTCCCCCAAAAGACAGAATGTTAAATGCACACTCCACACCCCCACCAACGCTGGGAGAGGCCACTGGACTGTATTGACCTTTCTCTACTGTTTCAGGGATCCTCTGGATCAGCAGCAAGCCACCCAGCTGTTTTGTTCTAAATGTCCCCCAGGCATCCAGAGTATGCTGTATCCTGTCAAGTGCTTAGAGACAGAAACCAGTCCCCCACAGAGCCCCTGAAAAGTTAGAATGTTGGATGCACATTGCACCTCTTTCCCTCCCTAGGGAGAAGCTGGGAGGTGGGAGTTTGCCCCTGGTTGTTCTGCACTGAGCCAAGGATGAGTGATGAGTGAGTGCCTGCTTGCCAGTCTAAACTGTCACCTTTGTTACCTGTGGTCCTCAACCTGCTACCCTTTTCTGTCAGTACTTAAATTCAAACAAAACAAAAACCTGATCCCCCCAAAAGTCCAAACATTATACATACTTTTCAGTCTTCTCTTTCTGTCTCAGGTAGAACCTAGGAGCTGGGGATTATCTCATGATCATGATTGGGCAGGGAGGGAAGAGACTATGGCAAATGAGTGTTACAAATTTTTCTGCTGGGTTCGATGCAGCTGGTTTTGTCCTCATCTGGGGTACAGGAGCCTCTTCTTGGTTTCTGGATTTCTCACAGGGAATTGGTTTGTTGCTGTTGGTTCAGTGTCTCCCCAGGGAGGAGGATCTGGGGCTTCCTAGTCCATCATCTTTACCTCTTGCGGAGGTCACCACCTTCACATCATGTCTTGATAGTTTATCCCCTTCTCTGGATTGGGAGCCTTTGAGGGATTAGGGGTCATGCTGTCTCTGTGTGCTCAGGATTTGACACGGGTGAGTGACTAGAGTATAAACCATACTGTAAGAATTGTAAGAGGGTGCAAAGGAAGGAAAAATTATTTCTGCTGGGATATTTTCTGGAAAGGCACTGGTTAAGGACACATTTGCAGTCAGGACTGTGTTTTAATTCTGATTGCTGTTACTGTTTGGGCGATTTGGGGTGAGTTAGTGAACCTCCCTGAACCTCTGTTTCCTTGGCTGTAAAGTGGGGACAATATCAGCATAACTTCTTTTCTTTTTTGGGGCGGGACAGGTCTCACTCTGTTGCCCAGCTGGAATGCAGTGGTACGATCGCAGCTCACTGCAACTTCGACCTTCCTGGGCTCAGGTGATCTTCCCACTTCAGCTTCCTGAGTAGCTGGGACTACAGGCACCATGGTGGGACTACTCCACAATGCCTGGCTAATTTTTGTATTTTTTGTAGAGATAGGGTCTCGCTACATTGCCCAGGCTGGTCTCAAACTCCTGAACTCAAGCAATCCTCCTGCCTCAGCCTCCTAAAGTGCTGGGATTACAGGTGTGAGCCACCATGCCTGGCCAGCAGCATAATTTCCTAATGACTAAATGTGATTGAATGCATTCAGCACCCAATATGCATTGAGTAAATGATACTATTGATAGTCATCATTACTATAAAGATGTTTGTGGTTTGTTCGTTTCAGATGCTTGTCCTGTCAAGGCACAGCCGGTTGTCTCCTTTGCTCAGGGGGACATCATTCAAACGCTTCTACAGAGGTGACAGCCCAACAGATTCCCAAAAGGACATGATTGAAATCCCTTTGCCTCCGTGGCAGGAGAGAACTGATGAATCCATAGAAACCAAAAGAGCCCGCCTGCTCTATGAGAGCAGAAAGAGGGGAATGTTGGAAAACTGCATTCTCCTTAGGTATGGGACTAGGATTTTTTTGTTTGTGTGTTTGTTTGTTTGTTTTTAATTCAGACAGCCTCCTGAGCCGGAGTAGGTTCAGAGAGACTCCCAGGAATGAGTCTTGGTGTCACTTCTCTTTGATTAGACACAGCCCTTTCAACCTCTTTTTCTTTTTTTTTTCTTTCTTGTTTTTAGTCTTTTTGCTAAAGAACATCTGCAGCACATGACGGAGAAGGAGCTGAACCTCTATGACCGCCTGATTAATGAGCCTAGTAATGACTGGGATATTTACTACTGGGCCACAGGTACTGGGCATGATAAGCAGTATAATGTGAAAACAGCTTAGGCTGATTTGAGTCTAGAATTGTATCCTAGATAATTTTTCTTTTTCTTTTTCTTTTTTTTTTTTTGAGATAGAGTTTCGCTCTTGTTGGTCAGGCTGGAGTGCAATGGCACGATCTTGGCTCACCGCAATCTCTGCCCCCTGACTTCAAGCGATTCTCCTGCCCCAGCCTCCCGAGTAGCTGGGATTACAGGCATGTGCCACCACACCTGGCTAATTTTGTGTTTTTAGTAGAGACAGGGTTTCTCCATCTTGGTAAGGCTGGTCTTGAACTCCTGACCTCAGGTGATCCACCCACCTCAGCCTCCCAAAGTGTTGGGATTACAGGCGTCAGCCATTGCCTCCAGCTTGTAATTTTTTTCTTGTATGCATGAAGTAAACACTCAACCCAAACACTGTTCACATTTTTGTTAAGTGTACAAAATTTGTTTTATCAGTTAAGGTTCTTTATCTGCAAGACAGAGTAGAAACTTGTCTAACTTAAGCAAAAAGGAATTTAGTGGAAGGGTATATGAAGCTCACAGTATCAAAGGTTGAAGAAGAACCAGGCTGGGAATGGAGTGGAACCACACAACTAAGTCTGCATAGCCAGAGCTCCTCAGTAGTTTCATTCTGGCCAAGTGTGGTGGCTCTCGGCTCATGCCTATAATCTGAGCACCATGGGATGCTGAGGTGGATGGATCACTTGAGGTTAGAAGCTTGAGACCAGCCTGGCCAACACAGTGAAACCCCATCTCTACAAAAAGAAAAACTAGCCAGGCATGGTGTCAGGCACCTGCAGTCCCAGCTACTCAGGAGGATAAGGCAGGAGAATTGCTTGAGACTGGGAGAGAGATTACAATAAGCTGAGATCGCACCACTGCACTCCAGCCTGGGCAACAGAGTAAGACTACATTTCAAAAAAAAAAATTCACTGGGGCACTGCCTTTATGAAGAATGATTTCTAACTATGTATAGTTAGGATTAACTTTGGCTATGAGTAAAAATCCAAAATAATGGCTTAAATGAGGTAGAACTGTCTCTCTCATGACAGAAGTCCAGAGGAAGGCATACTCCAGAGCTCCTAGAGAGGCTTCAAAAAGTCATGGGGCCAGGTTCCTCCTGACTTGCTGCTCTTTTATCCTAGCATGTGTTATCCACTCCATGATCCAGGATAGCTGCTGGGGCTGTCCTGATCATATTGCAGCCAGGAAAATAGTGTGTGGAAGCACATACTCCTTCTTTGTAGATCCCTCTCAGGAAACTATGTATCATTCTTCCAGTTTTCTACTGGCCACAGCTTAGTTACATGGCTACATCTAGCCATAAGGAAAAATAATATAGTCCATTCCATCTGCCCAGCTATCTTGGAGATTCTGTTATAGCAAAAATTGGATATTAAGGGATATGTCATTCATTTCTGCCGCATTCTGGGTCTCCTCTTTTTATGTCTCCACTTAGTATTTATATCAGAAAGGAGCAGCCATTGTCTGTGGATTCCAGGTATGAAGAGAGAAGACAGCGTCAGGAGGCTTATACAATCACTGGAAATCTGACAAAGTCCAAATATTTACTTTCCAACCCTTTACAAAACAAGTTTGCCCCAACTTAGTATAATGCATTTGAGATTCATATCCCTGTTGTTGCTTGTATCAATAGTTGATTCTTTTGTGGTGTTGAGTAATATTCCATCGTGTGGGTATACCACAGTCTGTTCATCTGTTGACCAATTGAGGGACATTACGACTGTTTCCAGCTTTAGGTGATTATGAGTGAAGCCCCTGTAAACATTTGCATGCAGAATTTGTGAACATAGGTTTTAATTTTCTTCAGTGAATCCTCAGGAGAAGGATTTGCTAGGTCATGTGGTAAGTGTATATGTTTAACTTTATGATAATGCTGAGCGTGGTGGCTCATGCCTATAATCTCAGCACTTTGGGAGGCTGAGGCAGGTGGATCACTTGCGGCCAGGAGTTCAAGACCAGCCTGGTCAGCATGGCAAAACCTCGTCTCTACTAAAAATACAAAAATTAGCTGGGTATGGTGGTGTGCCCAGCTACTTTGGAGCTGAGGTAAGAGAATTGCTTGAATCCGGGAGGTGGAGGTTGCGATGAGCCAAGATCACGCCGCTGCACTCCAGCCTGGGCGACAGAGTGAGACTTTCTCAAAAAAACAAATAAATATGATGGCCAGGTGTGGTGGCTCACGCCTGTAATCCCAGCACTTTGGGAGGCCGAGGCGGGTGGACCACAAGGTCAGGAGATCAAGACCATCCTGGCTAACATGGTGAAACCCTGTCTCTACTAAGAATACAAAAAATTAGCTGGGCGTGGTGGCGGGCGCCTGTAGTCCCAGCTACTCGGGAGGCTGAGGCAGGAGAATCGCTTGAACCTGGGAGGCGGAGGTTGCAGTGAGCCGAGATTGCGCCACCACACTCCAGCCTAGGCAGCAGAACGAGACTCCATCTCAAAATAATAATAATAATAAAATTTAAAAAATAGAACTTTTAATAAGGTTTTCCTGTAATAGGTAACTATAGGAGGTTTTTTTCTATAATGGAAATATAGATAGTAAGTACAGATAGTGAATATTTTAGGCTTTGTCAGCCATACAGTCTCTCTTATAACCACTCATCTCTGCCTTTGTAGCGTGAAAGCAGCCACAGACAACAGATAGACAAATGAGTGTGATTGTGTTCTAATAAAACCTTATTTGTGGACACTGGAATTTGAATTTCATATTGTTTTCACCAGTCACGAAATATACTTTTGATTATTTTTCCCCCCAACCATTAAAAAAAAATCATTCTTGACTAGATGAAGTGGCTCACACCTGTAATTCCAGCACTTTGGGAGGCTAAGCGGAGGATCTCTTGAGGCCAAGAGTTTGGGACCAGCCTGGACAACGTAGACCCCCTGTCTCCAAAAATAAAAATAAATTAGCTGGGTTTGGTGGTGCACGCTGTATTCCCAGCGACGTGGAGGATCACTTGAGCCCAGGAGTTCAGAGACTGCAGTGAGCTATGATCACGCCACTGCCTTCCAGCCTGGGCAAGAGTGAGACCCCATCTCTAAAAATCATTCTTAGCTCACAGGACAAAACTTACAGGGACAAATCAGTGATTGCCAGGAAGCCGAACGTGAAGGGAGGGGTTGGTGTTCCACATCTTTAACAGCACTTTGTATTGTCAGGGTTTTTTGTTTCTAGCCATTCCACGTATATATTGGTACATCACTATAGTTTTAATTGGCATGTCCCTAATGACTAATAATATTGAGGGTCTTTCAAGGGCTTATCAGCCCTTTATGTCTATTTGGTGATGTGTCTTCAAATTCCGCCCCCACCCCCGCCTCCCTTTTTATTTTGAGACAGGATCTCACTCTGTCACCCAGGCTGGAGCGCAGTGGTGCAATCATGGCTCAATGCAGGCTCCACCTCCTGGACTCAAGCAATCCTTCCACCTCAGCCTCCAGAGTAGCTGGGACTACAGGCCTGTGCCACCATGCCCAGCTAATTTGGTATTTTAGTAAAGACGGGGTTTCTTCATGTTGGTCAGGCTGGTCTCAAACTCCTGAACTCAAGCAATCCTCCTGCCTCAGCCTCCTAAAGTGCTGGGATTACAGGTGTGAGCCACCATGCCTGGCCAGCAGCATAATTTCCTAATGACTAAATGTGATTGAATGCATTCAGCACCCAATATGCATTGAGTAAATGATACTATTGATAGTCATCATTACTATAAAGATGTTTGTGGTTTGTTCGTTTCAGATGCTTGTCCTGTCAAGGCACAGCCGGTTGTCTCCTTTGCTCAGGGGGACATCATTCAAACGCTTCTACAGAGGTGACAGCCCAACAGATTCCCAAAAGGACATGATTGAAATCCCTTTGCCTCCGTGGCAGGAGAGAACTGATGAATCCATAGAAACCAAAAGAGCCCGCCTGCTCTATGAGAGCAGAAAGAGGGGAATGTTGGAAAACTGCATTCTCCTTAGGTATGGGACTAGGATTTTTTTGTTTGTGTGTTTGTTTGTTTGTTTTTAATTCAGACAGCCTCCTGAGCCGGAGTAGGTTCAGAGAGACTCCCAGGAATGAGTCTTGGTGTCACTTCTCTTTGATTAGACACAGCCCTTTCAACCTCTTTTTCTTTTTTTTTTCTTTCTTGTTTTTAGTCTTTTTGCTAAAGAACATCTGCAGCACATGACGGAGAAGGAGCTGAACCTCTATGACCGCCTGATTAATGAGCCTAGTAATGACTGGGATATTTACTACTGGGCCACAGGTACTGGGCATGATAAGCAGTATAATGTGAAAACAGCTTAGGCTGATTTGAGTCTAGAATTGTATCCTAGATAATTTTTCTTTTTCTTTTTCTTTTTTTTTTTTNACCCCGCTGGTTCAAGTGATTGTCCTGTCTCAGCCTCCCGAGTAGCTGGGATTACAAGTGTCTGCCACTGCACCCAGCTAATTTTTGTATTTTCTTGTGGAAATGAGGTTTTGCCATGTTGCCTAGGCTGGTCTCAAACTCCTGAGCTCAAGTGATCCACCTGCCTCAGCCTCCCAAAGTGCTGAGATTACAGGTGTGAGCCATGGTGTCTGGCCAGAGTTTCCATTTTGAATGATATTTTCACTGGATATGGAATTCGAGGGTCACAATGTTTTTTCTTCCTTTAAATGGACACACTTCCACTGCCAGCTCTTAGTGGATGAGATCGGGTAGTCAGGAGTTCTGCTGGGTTTGGGCTTTGGTTTTGCCGTGATTACCTTCAGTGCATCACCAGCTTCATATTTCCTTTTGTGTTACTATGTGCTGTTTTCTGATTTCCATAGTTTGTGACAAGAGGTCTACAGTATTTTTGGTCCTCTGTATGTATCTTCTCTTTTGGAGTCTTTTCAATATTTTGTCTTTGGTTTCTAGCTGTTTGAGTGTGATATGTCTAGGTATTTGATATTTATCATGTGTTTGGGTTCTCTGAGTGTTTTAGATCTCTGTTTTCATATCTTTTATTATTGTTGAAAAATTCTCAGCCATTAATCCCTTCAGATTTCTTCTGCTTTGTTTTCTCCTTCTTTTCCTTCTAGGATTCTAGTTATACTTAGTTAAATGGTTTAATATTGTTCAAAAGTTCTTGTTGGCGGTTTTTGTTTGTTTTATTTTGTTTGTTTGAGACAGTCTTGCTGTGTCACCCAGGCTGGAGTGCAGTGGCATGATCTTGGCCTACTGTAGCCTCTGTCTCTTGGGTTCAAGCGATTCTTGTACCTCAGCCTCCCAAGCAGCTGGGACCACAGGCATGTGCCACCATGCCTGGCTAATGTTTTTGTATTTTTAGTAGAGACAGGGTTTCACCATGTTGACCAGGCTGGTCTCGAACTCCTAGCCTCAAGTGATCCACCCACCTCAGCCCCTTAAAGCGTTGGGATTACAGGCAAGAGACACCACACCTGGTCTGTCCAACAGCTTTTGGATTCTTTGTTTTGTGTGTTTTACTTTTTTCTCTTTGTGTATCAGTTTGGGTGATTCGTATTAGATAATATCTATTGGCCTGTCTTCCACTAATTCTTTCCTTGATTATGTCAAATCTCATGATGAGCCTGTTGAAATCATTCTGCATATCTGCTACTGTATTTATTTTTAGCATTTCCATCTGACTTTTGGAGTTTCCAACTCTGCTGGAATTCCTTATCTGCTCATACATTTTGTCCGCTTTTTCCACTGATGCCTTTAATATTAGTCATAGTCATTTTAAATTTCCTGTCCGATAGTTCTAACATCAGGGTCATCCCTCAATCTGTTTCTGTTGATTTCTTTGTCCCTTGATAGTGTGATGTGTTTTCCTCTTTCACGTGTATGCCTCTCATAATTTTCTATTGAATATTAGACATCGGGGAAGACAGTAAAGACTGAGGTTTGTATTGATGCTTACAATCGGGGATGCTTCTTCTGCTGTACTGTAGTGTGGGGATGAAGTCAGTGAGCTGGGAGGTAAGCTCAGCTTGGGTTTGGTTTTTGCTTTGGTTACCTTCATTGCATCACCAGTCTCGAGTGTTAACCTGTGCTTAGGGTGGAAGCTGTTTCAGAGGTTTCTTAAGAGAGCTCTTGTTCTACCTTCGGCTCTCAACCTTCCCTGTATTCTGTCTCAGAGGGAATCTCTATATTCTTGCTTTCCCCAGCGCGGCAGCCTTCCTGTTGCTTTCCTCTTGGTGCTTGTTAGTTCAGGGGAGGAGAGATTAGGAGGGCACTCTGAGTTATCCTGGTCTAGTCTTAGTCCCAGGTAGCTCCTTTGGTCCTGAGTCTTGGAGCTGGGATTTCTCAGTGATAGTGCCTCTCCCATAGGGGTAGAGGAAAAGAGTCCAGGCTGGGCTTTATGCTTTTTTTTTCCTGAGACAGGGTCTCGTTCTGTTGGCCAACCTGGAGTGTAGTGGAGCAATCTTAGCTCACTGCATCTTCAAATTTGGCTCAAGCCATCCTCTTGTTTTAGCCTCCCAAGTAGGTAGGACTACAGGTGCATGCCACCGTGCCCAGCTGTTTTGTTTTGTAGAAATGGGGTCCAATCTGGTCTCAAACTCCTGGCCTCAAGCAGTTCTGCCTTGGGCTCCCAAAGCACTGGGATATGCTTTTTTTTTTTTTTTTTTTTGGCCACATTGGCTCTTCCCCTCCTCCTAGCTTTCATCATTGAGGGGGGCTCTTCCCAGCCTCCTAGCTTTCATCATTGAGGGGGGGCTCTTCCCAGCCTCCTGCTTTCTACCCAGTCTTTGTCAGGAGCACACCTTTGTGAGAAGAACCTGTGAGTGGGTGCATATTCCATTTGTGTCTGTGATTTGATTTTAAATTTCATTTATTTATTTTTTGAGACAGAGTTTTGCTCTTGTAGCCTGGGCTGCAGTGCAGTGGCATGATCTTGGCTCCACTGCAGCCTCTACCTCCCAGGTTCAAGCAGTTCTCCTGCCTCAGCCTCCCAAGTAGCTAGGATTACAAGTGCTTGCCACCATGCCCAGCTAATTTTTTGTATTTTTAGTAGAGATGGGGTTTCACTATGTTGGCCAGGCTGGACTTGAACTCCTGACCTCAGGTGATCCACCTGCCTTGGCCTTCCAGAGTACTGGGATTACAGGCGTGAGCCACCATGCCCAGCCTGTGTCTGTGGTTTTATATACTCATGCTAGCTCACGTATTTAACAGTTCATTACGAATTTTGGTGGTGCAGGCCTGCAGTCCCAGCTGCCCTGGAGGCTGAGGCAGCAGGATCGCTGGAACCCAGGAGCTCTGGGCTGCAGTGCACTATACCAGTCAGGTGTCTACTGTAAGCTGAGCATCAATATGTTGACCTCCCAGAAGCAGGGGACCACTAGGTTCCCTCAGGAGGGGTGAACCAGCCTCCGCTGGAAATGGAACAGGTGAAAATTCCTGTGCTGATCAGTAGTGGAACAGCACTTGTGAGTAGCCACTGCAGTCCACCCTGGACAACATAAGGCTAACCCTGTCTGTATTAATTAAAAATAATTTTTTAGCTGAATTTCTTTTAGCCATTTGTATGATGTCCAGTGTCTCTTCTTCCTCTGCCTGCCACAGGTGAGCAAGTGCATGGCTCTAGTTTCTCCTTTGAAGGGCCTCTTTTTCTTAGGTTTTATCTGTTGGGTTGCCCTGTGACCTCAGCTCTCTGATATCTTTGAGAAGTCATGATATTTGTAATTTATCTGGCTTTTTCTTGTTACAGTGAGTGCGATATTCTTTCCAACTTTCTACATGCTTATGGGAAGCCAAAACCTCTTTGATCTTATTTTGATTGTCATATGAAAAGAGCACACTCACTAGGTGCCAGGACCTGTGCTGAGTAAGGGAGAATCTGACTTGGTTTTGAGGAATTCTCTCTCCTGGCGTCGTACCTAGTCTTGGTGGAAGGGTAATTCTGGAGCACATTGCCTTGGCTTTGGCAATGGGAGGCTTTGCTTTTAACTGGCATCTTAAATAAGTGTCCTGAGGGTGTCGAGAAAGGTCAGAGGGAGCAGCACATGGCAAACCCGCTGCTAGACCGAGGCTGGCCTTCTCATTCTTCTGATTCAGTGCTTTTGTTGCCCATTCACTTAAATCTGGTTCTCTAGGTTCATGTCAGTTCTGCGTGCCTCTAATATCCTTCCAATACATTCCTTTTTGCTTAAGTTTACTAGAGTTATTAGTTTCTGTTTCTTAAAATTGAGGACCTCTGACTGAGAGACAAAGTAGAGACAGCTTTTGTTTCAAAAAATGTATACATTAGAAGGGAAAACACAGTGTTTGGGAGACAATGGAATTGCCAAATGCAAGCAAAATAGTGCAGCCAAGATTGTGTGGCCAGGGGTCAGCAAACTTGCTCATAAAGGACCAGGTAGTAAATATTTCACTTGCAGTCATATGGTTTCTGTTGCAAGTACCCAATTCGTAACACAAAAGCAGCATGGATAATATGTAAACCATTGGGAGCAGCTGTTCCAATGAAACGACTTGCAAATGTAGGCTCACACAGTTTGCCACCCCCTGGTATAGGCTAACATTGTGTATATTTAGAAGAAGGATGGAAACAGTCTATATATCCATCTGTGGTTCTTGGCCAATGTTTCAAGTTTTAAGATTCTCATACCTGAGCATTGACTGACTATGGCATAATTTTTCCTGCCCACTCTTCTCTTGCAGAAGCTAAACCAGCCCCAGAAATATTTGAAAATGAAGTCATGGCACTGCTGAGAGACTTTGCTAAAAACAAAAACAAAGAGCAGAGGCTGCGTGCCCCAGATCTTGAATACCTCTTTGAAAAGCCACGTTGAGCTGTGCCCCACGGCCTGGCATGGGAGTTCAGTCTGCGGACGGTAACTGCTTATGATGGACCTTAGCCCTGGCTTCCGGCTTTTCCTTAGATGCCCAACTGCCCCACCCAAGACAATCAGTCCTTCCTCAACTG
The DNA here is from genome assembly GCF_001604975.1 of Cebus imitator. Classification (NCBI taxonomy): domain Eukaryota; kingdom Metazoa; phylum Chordata; class Mammalia; order Primates; family Cebidae; genus Cebus; species Cebus imitator. The sequence goes on along the minus strand of NW_016108094.1, from coordinate 47,775 downwards.
ATGGACACAACCCTCTCCTAGGACATACATGTAAATGTGCAGTGTGACTCATTCTCTTACTTTTTTTTTTCAGTTCTGAGCCTCGAAAGTGATTTGTCAGCAGTGCTGGCATGCAGGCCTGCTGGCTTTGTCTGGCTGCTATCTCTAGAGGCGAGTGTGCCACGAGAGGGCACTGCAGGCGAAGCAATTTTGCTTGCTCATTGCCTCAGCCCAAGTGTACTCAAAGAAAAGAGGCAGCCAGCTATGCGTGCCATAAGGCAAGCCACCCTCCCTCCCCGCAGCCCCCTGCCCGCAGTGGCCCAGGGCTTTGTTGAAGTGTAACTCCCCGCTTCCAACCTGGTATGGCTCCTTCTGCAAGGCAAGCTGATCCCAGGCTCCTGAGTTGAATCCTTCAGAGGCACAGCAGGCAGAATGAGGGCCCTGGGCAGGAATGGCGTGGGCATGCTGCTTAAGAGCTAACATCTTCATCATCGGGTTTTCTTTAAAATGTGCACTTTGTAAATTGAAAGAGAATTATTAAAGAATACTGAAAAAAGGAAATTTACAATTCCCCAGCCCTCACAATTATTTTGTTTTTTCTCATATAGCCCATAGTCATATGTTTTACAAGTTCACAATTACAGATTTTATTTTCATGTAGCACTATAGAAAACTTCCCCTCATTCCTACAGTCTTCACAGTTATTTTAGTTGACTAAATAATAATACGTAAGCACTAATAAGTTAGAATGAATTAGTCAGAAGTGTTTTTAGCTCTAGCGCTGTGTGAGTTCTGTGTGAGTTCAGTGTTGCTAGTGGTGCTCTCCCTGGAGAGGTTTTACCCTTAGAGCTATAATCTAGGCAGAAGAATCAGTCACCCAGACTGGACCAGATGCATCTAAAGGTGTTGACCAGAAGAAGGTCGGCCAGATTTGATGAGCAGGTGGATGGTGATTACAGGAGCTGCACACAGGGAAGATGGACATACATGTTTCCAGCATTGTTGAGCTTCAGGGTTCCTACAGAGCCACCTCATGGTTCATACCTCCTCTTCAGTATCCCTGGCTAAGGAGGGAAGGGAGGTACCCTGGGATGTACCCGGGAGAGAATGTTAAGCCTTTACTTAATCACAGTAAAGCCTCACAGCACTCCTCCAGACAAGTGGTGTTATGCTTATTTTATGGATAAGAAAGTGGGCTTAGAGAGAGTAAGTAATTTGTCCAAGGTCAAGTAGCTATTGAGTCAGAAAAGCAGATTTTAGTATAGCTCAGTCTGCCTCCAAAGCTCCTGAACTTTCTACTCCAACACACTGCCTTACTGCTGAAAGTTTATTAGAAGTCTCTATTTGGAAAAGTTGTGGCAAATAAACATGACAGTTGTGAGCCATGACCTGTATGTTACATGGTGGGTAGGAATCTGCCAGGTGCGTTGCAAAGTGAGTAGATCTGAACTTGGCCACCCAGTGAAGCTCTTGTGAGGAAGCAGTGCAGTGCACTGGTTACACATTCAAATCCTGGCTCTGCTGCTTACCTGCTGGATACATGAATTGACCTGAGCCTCAGTTGCCTCATCTGTAAAATGGGGATGATAAGGCTTCCTATCTCAGCCAGTTGATTAAATGAGATGAAACACACAAAGCTCTTACATGGTAACTTACACAGTATGTACTCTGTAGATGTGAATGTCAGCATTTAGTCATAGCCTCAGTCTGGGACTTAAAACCTGTCCCTAACACAAATTGCCTGGCATATCAGTGAGGTCACCATAGCCACATGCAGGGTGTCTCATCTGCAGGATGGAAAGCTGAGCCTATTATTAGAACCACGGAGTGTCTTACCCCCAGCGAAGACTAGAGAGAAAACAGACCCTGGTGACAAGACCTTTGATGGAAAAATCTAGCAGTCTCCCCTAAGCAAGGAATGGAAGTGAGACTTGCAGAAGCAGGGCAGGCGAGGGAGGAGACGTCACCCTGGGAGCTTGCTGAAGACTCTGGCTATTCTCTTGGGCTGCATTTGATGTACCAGGGGAGAATGTTAAGCAGGCCCGGAGTTTATATATAGACATAGATCTGGACTGTACGAAGTGCACATGAATTGGGCGGTGACTTACCCATTTATCCTTCGCACGTTATGCAACAAACCCCAGTCACCAAGGATGCAGTTGGAACATTTCCCTCCCTCGGGTTTGATCCCTTCTTAGCCTGATTTTGTCTTATTTAACACAATGTTCAATCGCTGCCATTCTCACCTGGGAATGGCATGCTTCTGGAGGGATGGTTTTCCTCCCAGGCTGCTGGATCGTGTCATCTTTGAAAGTGAAGGATCTTGCTAAGTTCAGCTGCTCAGTGTCAGGCCCAGGGCTGCTATTTAAACAGTTTTTCCCTTTATTAGGCATTAAGTAAAACTAGGCCGGCCACAGTGCATTTTTTAGAAATTAATAAACATAGAGCAAGGGCCAGCAGCCCCCCCAAGGATCCATGATTAACAGAAGCTAGACTCATTCCTTTTACTTTGATACATCCCTGCTCACTGACCTCCTTCAGAGCCTGCGTGGGGCCGATGAGTGTCTGGCCCTGTCCTGACCGACTCAAGTGGTTTCATGAGTCCTCCTGCACAGACTCCCCGCGTGACACCTTAAATTGGGTCAGGAAAGGCTGTTCTCTTCCCATCGTTTCCTCTTAATCATCCTAAGTCTTAAAAATCCATAAGCCAAACACCTTGTGCCAGAGCTGTCTGTGCCTTAGATAGAGTGTGTCTTTTGGGGGTCTTTGTAGAAGCACCTCTTACTGGCTTTGAGCATTATCTGGAGGTCATCTGATATGTCTCTTCTGCTCCAGCCAGGGTGGCCCCAGCGCAGACCTGGTTCATATTTTTAAACATCACCGGGAAAAGATTCTGCAGGGATAGTTGAGGTCTCACATTTATCCTTCAGTCCATCTGCAGCTATTTGTGGCTAGACAAAAGAAGGAAGGTTTGATGATAAGCGGAAGCAGCCTTAAATGGCAGCAGGTCTGTGAGATTTTTGAGCTGACAGCCCCCCTTCATAGTATGTCTTGTGGTATCTGAGGACAGTGGACTCACCATCCAGCAGCTGTCGAGTTGATGACACTGATCAGCACCCAGTTAAGCCACCTCCTGACACCTCAGTTTCCCAGTGAGCCCTCGGAATAAGCAGTGGTGTTTGAATTTTCCTGGCAGGGAAGATGGCATTGGGGGGATAGGTTTGTTAGAGGGGTTGTAGAAAGTTTAAGCTATCCAAGACAGCATCAGTCTAAAGGAGATGAGTACATTTGTCATCACCTATAGCTGCAAAAGAAGAGTTAAAGCCTTTTGTTGGATCCCAGATCTTCTCAGACCCCAGATACTCCCTTTTTTTTTTTTTTTTTTTGGGACAGGCCTCACTGTTGCCCAGGCTGGAGTGCAGTGGTAGGCTCTTGACTCAATGCAACCTCTGCCTCCTGGGTTCAAGCGATTCCATGCCTCAGCCACACGAGTTGCTGGGATTACAGGTGCACGCCACCATGCCTGGCTAAGTTTTGTGTTTTCAGTAGAGACAGAGTTTTGCCATGTTGACTAGGGTGGTCTCAAACTCCAGGTCTCATGCAATCCACCTGCCTCAGCCTCCCAAAGTGCCAAATATTCCTTTTAAAGAGGAGAATGTTTCTTTAAGAAAGGGATTGTGTAATCTGTCATGAGATTAGAGTATAAAAGGAAAAAAGTGGGGGAGGGTGGATATATCATTTTCTGTAACAACACATCACAGCGTGAACTTTCAGCTAGTGAGGACGTTAAGATGTATATTCTGTTTCCCAGTGGATTTCAGGTGATGTAGCTAATGCTTAATAAAATGTTCTCCTCTGGCGATGCCCTGGAACTCATGTTTAGGGGGAATGAAGCAGAGTAGTTAAGAGGAGCTGTTTAGGAATCAGGCCTAACCTGGAGTCCTGGAGCTCCCGTTCATCAGCTGGTGACCTTAGGCACATTATTTAACCTCTAAATGCTTCTGTTTCTCATCTGCGAAAAGAAAGGAACCTGACCTCAGAGTAGGTATAAGGACTGAATAAAGCTCTGCACCTGGAGAGCTTAGTATAGCCCCCGTCCCCCTGGTAACACTTGGTGTAGTGGTAACTGCTAATAGTTAGGCTTGTTGTGCACCCAACACTGCTGAGAGCTTTACATGGATTGTAGCATTTCATCCCATAATACCGTGAGATAGGTGCAATGATCATTCCCCTCTTAGAGAAGAGGAAAGTGAGGCTTAGTGAGATGAAGTTGCCAGCTCAAAGTCACAGATAGGAAGTGATGGGGCTAGGGTTTGCAGCCAGGCAGTGGGCCCCAGGGCCCATGCACTTAGGCACCACGTGCTACCCTGCCTCGAAAGACAACCGTCATCATCTCTCTTCTAACGACCTCTCATCTTGAATCTTCTCTTTGTCCATGGAAGACTACTAGTGTAGATGACTTGGCACAGATTGGGCCACCCTTTCTTGGTTCCCTATAGGACCCAGGGATCATGACTCACAGAGATCATGTCACACCCTCAGCAGCTCCAGACTTAACCAGCTGAGCCTTCCAAGGAGGACACGTGCAGCCTAGCTCTTCGGGCGAGAGTTTGGAGATCAGAGGCTTCTTGTGGATTTAGAAGGGAGCCAGAGGAAGGGCTCAAGTTTTGCCCTGCTTTGAGGGTTTTCTCCTTACCCTGAGCAGCAGAGATGAGCTCTGATGCTTTCTGGGCCTTCCCGTCACTGGCTGTCCTTTCTCTCCAAGTGGGAGGCTGGCTCTGAGAGTGGGATGTGCCTGTCAGGAAACTCACATATACCTCATTCCAGGATCCCAAGATGAGCTGCACAACCTCTGTCTCACCCACTGGCTCCAGTGCCTTTGCTGGCAAACTAGTGCCGGTTCCTCCAAAGGCCCAAGGCTCTGAGGCCAGGGCATCTGTGAGCAGGACCCTCACTCACCTGTTTCTCTGGGCTGCCATCCCTCAGCAGAGTCATGCAGAGGTGAGAAGGTTTTCAGAGATGTTGTGTTAGATACTGTGTTTCCAGCAGAAGCAGAAACAGGTAGTTGTTTTGGTCCAAATAGGAAAAGTGATGCTTGGAAATCTAATTGGAAAGATACACTGTCATGGTCTTTACTAAATGCTGGGGTAGAGAAGAATGCATCTTGTCTGCCCTTGAGGAACTCACTGTTCTTCGTGCTTTATTTCATCGATTGCCAAGCAGAAGTTGTCTGCACTAGCACAATGTGCTACAGCCAGTGTCAGACACAGAAGACGTGGGGATCAGTGAGACAGAGCGCGTGCCCCAGAGGTCCTCTGAAAAAGGGATAAGTGAGTGGAAGACACGCAGAGATCTGTCTGTGGGTCTCAGGCACTGACCCCGTGAGAGCAGGCAGCAGGACTCCAGCCTTGTATGTCAGCTCTGTCCTCACAGCAGGGATGAGGCCACCAGGCCACTGAGCTCTGAGACACCTACTTTTAATATAGAAATAACTTCTTTGGTTCTGAATTCACCCTCAGCACTCAGTTATGAATGTCTGATAGATTTCTTTTTTTTAGAGACCCGGTCTCACTCTGCCAACCAGGCTGGAGTGCAGTGGTGTGATCGACTCCTGGGCTCAAGGAATCCCTTGCCTCAGCCTCCTAAGAAGCTAGGACTACAGGTGCATGCCACCACACCCAGCTGATTTTTAAAAAAATTTTATTTTGGGTCTGGCGCGGTGGCTCACAACTGTAATCCCAGCACTTTGGGAGGCCAAGGTGGGCAGATCACGAGGTCAGGAGTTTGAGACCAGCCTGACCAACACGGTGAAACCCTGTCTCTGCTAAAAATACAAAAATTAGCCAAGTGTGGTGGCATGTGCCTGTAATCCCAGCTACTCAGGAGACTGAGACAGGAGAATCGCTTGAACCTGGGAGGTGGAGGCTGCAGTGAGCTGACAACATGCCATTGCACTTCAGCCTGGGGGACAGGGCGAGACTCCGTCTAAAAAAAAAAAGTTTATAGAGACAGGATCTTGCTGTGTTACCCAGGCTGGTCTCAAACTCCTGGCTTCAAGTGATCCTCTCACCTTGGCCTCCCAAAGCACTGGGATTACAGGGATGAGCCACTGAGCTAGGTCTTCTGGTAGATTCTTAATTCCTGTGTCCATGCTGTTCGCCATGTAGCTTTTCAGGGCCTTCTGCCCTGATGCTGGGGTGAACTCATTGCCTTGGGCAATGAGATATCAATCACTGTGAAGCGAGCATAACCCTGGAAAGCACTTCCCCTTTAGCTCTGTACCCCTGCCATCACCTGAGAGCCTACCCGTGGTAGACTTCTGGAGGATGATTCGTGTCTCGCAGTCACCCCAGTTGCCTCATACAGTCAGCTGACAGTTAAGTGAGCCCAGTCAAGGCCAGAAGAATTACCTGGCCAAACCCTGTCCAAATTGTGAACTCACCGACTTTTAAGCTAAGGAAATGCTTATTATTTTAAGCTATCAAGTTTTGGGGTCATTTGTTATGCAGCATTATTGTAGCAATTGGCAATGGATATAGATGGCAACAGGGCTTTCCATTTAGATTTGCTTTTTAGGGAGAAAAGTCACTGACTGGCCAGCATGAGTGACCATCATTTGTTCCCTGGTCGGGTGAGTCTCTTGTTTGTATTTTTTTTTTTTTTAGAGACAGGGTTTCACCATGTTGGCCAGGCTGGTCTCGAACTCCTGACCTCAGGTGATCCGCCTGCCTCGGCCTCTCAAAGTGCTGGGATTACAGGCATGAGCCACTGTGCCCGGCCTGAATTTTCTTTTCTTTTCTTTTCTTTTTTCTTTTTTTTTTTTTGTGAGATGGAGTCTGCTGTGTTGCCCAGGCTGGAGTGCAGTGGCACGATCTCGGCTCACTGCAACCTCCGCCTCCCGGATTCAAGCGATTCCCTAGCTTCAGCCCCTGAGTAGTTGGGACTACAGGCACCATGCCCGGCTAATTTTTGTATTTTTGGTAGAGGTGGGGTTTCACCGTGTTGACCAAGCTGGTCTTGAACTCCTAACCTCGTGATTCACCAGCCTCAGCCTCCCGAAGTGCTAGGATTACAGGTGTGAGCCACCGCACCGGGCCTTGAATTTTTAAAACAGCAGTTGCCTAGTATATATCAGACTCTTGTGAACTTAGTATAGCAATCTTATATGAACACATGTGATTCCTACTGATCTATTTGAACAGCAGCGATAACATTTACTGAGCACTTATTCCAGAGCAGACATTAGGCTAACACCATACATGACTTGTCCTGCTAAGTCTGTAGCAGCCTGATGAAGTTGCTGATATTGTTGTCTTCATTTTGCCAATGAGGAAACAGGCCCAGAGAGGCTGAGCTACTCACCCATGGTGCTAGTAGCTTAGCACTTGGGCAGAAGCAAACAGACTGATAGGGGACCCTTGAAAAGTTGGAGGTCTGTGTTATGCGTTAGCAAAATATTTGATAAAACCACTGTCTGCTGTAACTTGGGAGGGTATCCCACATGCTTTCTAGGCTGACAGCCAAAGGCAACAAGGTTGGAAAGCAGAAAACTTGTTGTCTCTCTTGGCTACTGTGGGCTGTATTTGCTGAGGATTTATAAGGAAGGGTTGAGCTCAGGCTAGGATTACCTGGTATTTGAGCAGTAATGAAAGGAAAAAGTCCAGAGACCCAGGGTCTTTCAGGGTTGGAAAATCTGCTACACCCCAAATAGGAAGAGATAAGATATAAGACTCATCTGGGCAACAAGAGCCCAGTAAAACTTTTCTCTTGGATGCAGTTACTCAGGACAAGGGTCAGGTTAAAGGTGCGCCTCCTATTTATTGCTCCAAATAGCCTCAAGCCGGCCATTGACTAGAAAGGGAGAGACATGGAGATTGAACAGGCAAAACATCTTGCATTGCTAAGGAACTGGGAGCCAGACCTTCTGACAGTTCCAGCCATAAGCAGGAGGGACAGAGCTCGGCCCCCAATGAAGGCAGGCTCTGCCACTGCCATTTCAGCTGTAGCCAGAGAGGATGATGGAGAAGGAAGAATGTCCCAGAGAGAAGAACCAGGGCCAATGTGAAGAGTGGATAAGGAGAGTGTCTCCCGGAGAGCAGCACTGGGGCTTGATGAAGCGGTCACCCCTGAGTCCCGGCCCTGGTCCACCACTGTGTGTTGTGGGGTGAGGGGGCAACTTCCTTGTCTTTTTGGCCATGGCTCACTGGACTGAGAAGAGCCACATTGGATGAGAAGCACATCACCAGAGACCCTGGGCTTTGAACCAGATATAGGGACTAGATAGGACTTTGGAGGGTGTCTCTGAGTGCAAAGAAAAACTTGATGGTTTGGCAAACAGACGGGTGGATTGTGGCAGGGATGACGGTATCCACCCACCACACCATTTGTTCTTGCTGAGCACGTATAAAAATTTTCTGTAGCATCCAGGAAATGCCCTGAGCATGTGGGAAATTAGAAGGAGACTCTCCGGGCCGGGCGCGGTGGCTCACGCCTATAATCCCAGCACTTTGGGAGGTCAAGGCGGACAGATCACAAGGTCAGGAGTTCTAGACCAGCCGGCCAACATGGTGAAACCCTGCCTCTAACAAAAATGTAAAAAATTAGCTGGGTGTGGTGGTGGGCACCTGTAATCCCAGCTACTCAGGAGGCTGAGGCAGGAGAATTGCTTGAACCTGGGAGGCAGAGGTTGCAGTGAGCCGAGATTGTGCCACTGCATCCCAGCCTAGGCAACAGAACGAGAGTCCGTCTCAAAAAAAAAAAAAAAAAGAAGAAGCCTCCCTGATAACAATGCCGGTGCTATGTGATTCAGTCTGGCCGACAGTGTGAGTGAAAGCAATGAAAGCCACTTCCAGGCCTGGCCCTTGGAAACATCTTGAGTGGTCTTAGCCCACTGTTACCCTGCTGCAGACATCCCAGAGCCCACAAGTCCAGACAATGTGGGACACGAAGGAGGAGGGTCACCTAAACTCCTGCAAACTGCTTGTAAATGAGAAATAAGCCTTTACTGTGTTAAGTCAGGGGGGATTTCATGCTTTATTCATTTCCTTATCATTGCCTATTCAATTCTGACCAGCATTTCTTAGTGTAACAGGCTCACAGGATAGCAATGGCACATTTCAGTATATCAGACCTCATCTTGGCCAGACCCTCATTTCTGTGCTCCAGCTTCTAAGATGGTCGATCCTTCAACCTCATCCTTTTCAGAATTCCTCCTGGCGCAGGACCTTTGCACCTGCTGCATGTCTTTGGCCAATCCGCTCCCTCATGCTCCACAATGACTAGGTCAGACCTCCCAGCCATTCCTCAAACCTGTGACTTTTCCTTCTCTCCATTCTCAGATGGTGTCATCGACTTCCTTCAGAGGACATTGAAGCCCTCAGAGAGAATCTCCCTCACCTTCCCTCATCTGTGCCATTCTCTGCTGGCACAGGGACTTTGGGCTCTGCCCTTACCTTGCTCTGCTCTATCAGTAGCAGCCTGCCTCTTGAATGCTCATCGGTATTACTCAGCTCAGTCCTACCCCCGAGCCCCGGTTTCTTTGTCAAATCCAGTGACTCTACTTGTTCTTTTTTCTTTTTTTTTATTTTTTCTTTTGAGATGGAGTCTTGCTCTGTCACCCGGTCTGGAGTGCAGTGGTGTAATCTCGGTTCACTGCACCATCTGCCCCCCGGGTTCCAGCAGTTCTCCTGCCTCAGCCTCCTGAGTAGCTGGGACTACAGGCGTGCGCCACCACGCCTGGCTAATTTTTGTATTTTTAGTAGAGATGGGGTTTCACCATATTGGCCAGTCTGGTCTTGAACTCCTGACCTAAAGTGATCCACCCGGCTCAGCCTCCCTAAGTGCTGGGATTACAGGCGTGAGCCACTGCGCTGGGCTGGCTCTTCTTTTCCTTTCCTCCCCTTCATAATCTAGCTTCTCCAAGGGGTTGACTACACTTGTCTCCACCTTCTTAAAATCTCACTCATTCTTTATCTTAATCTATCCAGGTTTCTATCTCATTATGCTATGAAAGCATCTCTCACTAAGGTCACCTGTGACCTCCATTTTGCTAATCCAACAGACTTCATTAAAGTTTTATCTTTGCCTCTGACCAATTATGGACGCTCCAGTTCCCTTGATATTCATGATTCTGTTTCCTTCGGCCTCTCCAGCCATGCTTCTGCCTCTGTGAGGCACACCAGCCTCTTCTCAGTCATTCTACTTGGAGTTCCTTACAATGCTGTCCTAGGAACCCCCTCTCTTTGGATGTTCTCTCTAGTGATCTCAGCCGTAGCAGGGTTTCCATCACTGCCTACATGTGGACAGTTCTCACATCTTCTTCTGAGCTCCAGCTTGCATGTTCAACTGCCAACTCGACTCCTCCTTTGAAGGAGGCTGGAAAATCCTTCAAACTCAACCAGGCCACCCTCCCTCCCTGTTCCACTCACCAAAAACTTCCTCATCTTCTTGAGAGTCTCAGTGAAGGGCATTAGCACTCATGCAGTTGTTCAAGCTAGGAATTGTCCCAAGCTGCTCCTTCTCCCTCCATGCCGATCACCAAGACCTGTTGACTTAGCTCCAAAATAGTTCTTGAATCCATCACTTCTTCCCATCTCTAGCACCATCACTGTAATCAAAGCTACTCTCATCTCTCTGATGGACAATGGGTAGGGCCCCCTGATCTGCCTTCATCATCTGGCATTCCCTTGAATCTGCTCTCTGCCTGCAGCTCCCAAATGAGTGTGCAGTTAACCCTTGAACAACAGGGGTTAGGGGAGCCAGCCCCTGCATAGTCGAAAATCTGCATACAGCTTTTGATTCTCCAGAAACTTTGCTAAGAGCCTACTATTGACCAGAAGCCTTACTGAGAACATAGTCGATTAACATGTTTTGTTTTGTTTTGTTTTTTTGAGACAGAGTCTCCCTCTGTCGTCCAGACTGGAGTGCCATGGCGCTGTCTTGGCTCACTGCAACCTCCGCCTCCCGGGTTCAAGCAATTCTCCTGCCTCAGCCTCCCGAGTAGCTGGGATTACAGGCGTTCACCATCACACCTGGCTAATTTTTGTATTTTTACTAGAGACGGGGTTTTGCCATGTTGGCCAGGCTGGTCTCGAACTCCTGATCTTGTGATCCATCTGACCTTGCTTCCCAAAGTTCCTGGGATTACAGGCATGAGCCACCGCACTTGGCCTGATTAACACTTATTTTATGTTATATGTATTATATAATATATTCTTAGAATAGAGTTAGCTAGAGAAGTGAAATACTGCCTGGGAATACTGGGTGCTGTAGGCTTTTAAAAAAACAAACAAACAAAAAGAAATAAAATACTATTAAGAAAATCAGGCCAGGCACAGCATCTCACACCTGTAATTAGCTTTGGGAGGCTAAGGCAGGAGCATTGCTTGAGGCCCGGAGTTGGAGACCACTCTGGACAACAAAGGGAGATCCCAGCTCTGCAAAAAAAAATTTTAAAGTTAGCCAAGTATGGTGGCACACCTTGTAGTCCCAGCTACCAGGGGTCTGGGGCAGGAGGTGGAGGCTACGGTGAGCTGTGATCACACCACTGCCCTCCAGCCTGGACAACGGAGTCAGACTCTGTCTCTTAAAAACATCATAAAGAAGGAAAAATATATTTACTATTCATTAAGTGGAAGTGGGTCATCATAAAGTCTTTACCTTTGTTGTCCACCTCGAGTAGGCTGAGGAAGTGGAAGAAGAGGATGGGTTGGTTTTGCTGTCTCCGGGGTGACAGAGGTGGAAGAAAATCCGTGTATAAGGCCAGGCGCAGTGGTTCACATCTGTAGTCCCAGGACTTTGGGAGGCTGAGGTGGGAGGATTGCTTGAGTCCAGGAGTTCAAGATCAGCCTGGACAACATGGCGAGGCCCTGTCTCTACAAAAAATATTTTTTAAAAAGTTAGCTAGGCATGACCGGGCATGGTGGCTCAGACCTATAATCCCAGCACTTTGGGAGGCCGAGGCAGGCGGATCACCTGAGGTCAGGAGTTTGAGATCAGCTTGGTTAACATGGTGAAACCCCATTTCTACTAAAAATTAAAAAAATCAGCTGGGCGTGGTGATGCATGCCTGTAATCCCAGCTACTCTGGAGGCTGAGGCAGGAGAATTGCTTGAACCTGGGAAGCAGGGGTTGCAGTGAGCCTTGATCGCACCATTGCACTCCAGCTTGGGCAACAAGAGCAAAACTCTGTCTCAAAAAA
>NW_016108094.1:32237-35085 GCF_001604975.1 Cebus imitator | reverse complement strand
AAAAAAAAAAAAAAAGAAAAAAAGAAACTAGTAAAAAAAAAATCAGTTGATGGATCCATCTGATTTCAGAGCTCAGAGTAAACCTTTCTAACAGCAAGAACTGAGAACTACGGGTGCAGCAGTCAGAGACCTCTTGGGCCTCCCGCTAAGATGAGAGATGTTTTTTCCCTCCCCAGTTGAGTGTGCCTGAAGGATTAGTCCCAGCCTTCCAGGTGGCTGGATGCCCTGTGGCTGGGGAGAAGAGTTTTAATGAATTAGATCTGTCTCTCTCGTGCAGAGTGGAGAGTTCTTGGTTCTCTGCCCAGGCCTCTGGAAGACCTGGGATGTTAAAAGAAGCAAGGCGTGCTCCAGGACATAGAAGCCGCATCACACAGTCCTGGAGCCCGGGGCTCCAAGATCTGTCCACCCCCGCCGAGGGTGGGCATTACATTTCTCAAAAGGAGGATGTGCTGGAGAAGCAGAACTAGTTGGCCATCCTAAGTGACTGTGTGGGTGCTCGGTACTGGCTCTCTCTGCTTCCTTACTCCCCATTCAATCTGGTGGCCCTTCTCTGACTCTCTCCCACGGCCTAGCCCCACTGCTCACACATATATACTCCCTGCTCCAGTTGTATTCTTCAAACGGTTTTCCTAGATGGGAATGTCCTCTGCTTTTCTCCCCTCTGTGCGAGGGAGGTGCCGCTTACTGAGGCCTCCAAACTACACTCTCCCTGGGTTCTCTCATTCACACTCACAAAGCTCCCTTCCGAGGAGACTGTATCAATCCCATTGCCTGCATAAGGCTTGTCCAAGGTCACACCCTGAGGAGGCAGCAGGGCTGAAATGCAAACCCAGGCTGCTCTAGAGATTGTGTTGTTCCCAACATCCTACTCATCATCCCAGACTTAGCCCGTTCCCTCATTGCCTTCATGAGCTTTGCGGGATCTGTGATCATTGATGCTGATATTTACTTGCTCTCTTTTCTTAAATAGAGCCCCTTTTTTAATTTAAATGGATTACTTTAAAAAGGAAACTTTATATCACAACTGTAAATGGAAAAATCACGTCAATAGTGTCACTTGCCGAAATTAAAACTCCAAAAACAAACACATTCAATATTATTAAAGTTCTTTTTAAACATGTTACTATAAAAAATTTCAAACATAAAGCTTAAGTTGAAAAAGTTTTACAATGAGCGCTGGTATAGCCTCCACCTAGATTCTACCCTTCACTTTTTTTCTTTTTTTTTGAGATAGGCTCTCACTCTGTTGCCCAGACTGGAGTGCAGAGGTGTGATCATAGCTCATTGCAGCTTCAACCTCCCGGGATCAAGAGATCCCCCCATTTCAGCCTCCCAAGTAGCTGGGACTATAGGCATGCACCACCACACCTGGGGTTCCACAGTGTTGCCCAGGCTGGTCTCGAACTCCTGGGCTCAAGCGATCTGCCTACCTCTGTCTCTCAAAGTGCTGGGATTACAGACGTGAGCCACTATGCCAGCCTACCCTTAATTTCTTACTCTGCTGGGCTCTTCACATATCAGTTTATCTTTCCATCCCTCCACCCATTAATCCATCTCCTTTTTGGTACATTTCAAAGCACATTACAGACATCAGAGCACTCTCGCTAAATGCTTCACAATGTATGTTATTAACTATAATTCAATATTGAAAGTTTATTCTTTTGCTATAAAATTTATATACAATGAAATTCACACATCTTAAGTATGTTTGCTGAGTTTTGACAAAGGCTTACACCAGACTCCTATTGAGATGGAGACATTGCCATCACCCCAGAAAGTTCCCTCGTGCTCCATCTCAGTGCCCAACCACACCTCCCAGCTCCAGACAACTTTATCTCTGGTTTTGTCTACCCTAGATTATTGTTATCTGGAATTTCATATGGATTGAATCACACAGTTTGTGTTCTTTTGTGTGTGTCTGCTTTTACTCCACATAATTTTGTTTTGAGACGGGGTCTCACTATATTGCACAGAGTGGTCTTGAACTCCTGGCTTCAAGCAATCCTCCCTCCTCAGCCTCCTGAGTAGCTGGGATTACACATGTGAGCCACTTCGCCCAACTGGCATGCTGTTTTTGAGGTAGAGCCATGTCATTGCACACATTAGTAATGTGTTCATTGTGGGGTTGTACGTGGTTGTATGACCCTAACCCTGTCTAGTCCATCAGTGCTCCTACTGGTGGACACCTGGGCTGTTTCCAGTTTTCGGTTATTATGTTTGCTTATTTATTTATTTTTGAGATGGCCTTACTCTGTTACCCAGGCTGGAGTGCAGCGGTGCAATCATGGCTCATTGTAGCCTTGATCTCCTGGGCTCAAGGGATCCTCCCCTTCAACCTCCCAAGTAACCAGAACTAGACTAGAGGTGCGTGCCACCATGCCTGGCTAAGTTTTGTATTTTTGTAGAGAGGGGCATCTCTATATGTTTAGCTCCTAGGCTCAAGTGATTTTCCCACCTTGGCCTCTCAAAATGTTGGGATCACAGGCGTGAGTTACCAACGCTGGCCTAAGTTTTGGATTATTATGAATAAAGATACTATAAGTAACTCTTTTTTTGTGAATTTATTATTTTTATTTTGGGTAAGTATGTCAGAGTAGAATTGCTGTGTCATGAGGTAGATATATGTCTAGTTTAAAAGAAACTGCCAAGCCGGGCGCGGTGGCTCACGCCTGTAATCCCAGCACTTTGGGAGGCCGAGGCGGGTGGATCACGAGGTCAAGAGATCGAGACCATCCTGGTCAATACGGTGAAACCTCGTCTCTACTAAAAATACAAAAAATTAGCTGGGCATGGTGGCGCATGCCTGTAATCCCAGCTACTCAGGAGGCTGAGGCAGGAGAATTGCCTG
>NW_016108094.1:29908-31145 GCF_001604975.1 Cebus imitator | reverse complement strand
ATCTTGAGAGAACTCACTATCACGATAACAGCAAGGGGGAAATCTACCTCCAGTCACCTCCCACCATGCCCCTCCTCCAACACTGGGGATTACAGTTCAACAGGATTTGGGTGGTAACACAAATTCAAACCGTATTGCAAGGTTTTGCCATGTTGCCCAGCTGGTCTCAAACTCCTAGAGCTCAAGAAATCTGCCTGCCTCAGTCTTCCAAAGTGCTGGGATCAAAGGCGTGAGCCACTGCATCCAGCTGTGGTCATTCTTTATATATCTTGCATACCAGTCCTTTGCCACGTGTGTTTGGAAATATTTTTGCCTAGTCCATGATTTGCCTTTCTCCTCTCCTCTCCCCTCCCCTTACCTTCCCTTCTTCCCTTCTCTTCTTCCCTTCTTCCCTTTCCTCCCTTTCCTCCCCTTCCTCCTCCCCCTCCCCCTCCTCTTCCCCTTCCCCTTTCCGTTCCCTTTCCTTTCTTATAGGGTCTCACTATTTCAACCAGGCTGGAGTGCAGCAGCATGGTCATAACTCACTGAGCCTCCAACTCCTGGGCTCAAGTGATCCTCCCACCTCTACCTCCCATGTAGTAGAGACCAGAGGCATACACACTTCCATACCCGGCTAATTAAAAAAATTTTTTTTTGCAAGGAGACAAGGTCTCACTATGTGGCCCAGGCTGACCTTAAACTGCTGGGCTCAAGGGATCCTTCCTTCCTGGGCTCTTAAAGTGCTGGGATTACAGGCATGAGCCACTGCCTCAGCTGCATCATTTATTTATTTATTTTATTTTAATTTTTTTGAGACAGTTTTATTCTGTCACCCAGGCTAGAGTGTAGTGGCATGATCTTGGCTCACTGCCACCTCTGCCTCCCACATTCTAGTGTTTCTCTTGCATGCCACCACGCCCAGCTAATTTTTTTTTGTATTATTAGTAGAGACGGGGTTTCGCCTTGTTGACCAAGCTGGTCTCAAACTCCTGACCTCCAGTGATCCACCTGCCTCGGCCTCCCAAAGTGCTGGGATTACAGGTGTGAACCACCATCCCGACCCCCATCATTTACTTTAAAAAACTTATTTCCCTATTGGATTGTTTGGCATCTCATCAAAAAACCTATCTGTGACTATAAAAACAAACGTGAAACAACCACAATGATGTTATTAAATTTAATTTTTTTAAAAAACAAAACATTGCTGGGCGCGGTGGCTCAAGCCTGTAATCCCAGCACTGTGGGAGGCCGAGGCGGG
>NW_016108094.1:17471-28428 GCF_001604975.1 Cebus imitator | reverse complement strand
AAAAAAAAAAAAAAAAAAAGAGGTTGTGAATATGCAAAGGTAACGCTTCATTGCAGTGATACATGTGTAAGTTCAGTGCTCAGAAATCCACACCGGAGATCCCTGCCACATACATCATCCACTGACAGTGCCTTGGGAGGTTCAGGGAACTGGGGTCACATGCTCTGTGTCCCAGTCGGTGTCAGGAAGACAGCCAAGACAATGCTTCCTTTAGCCAATCAATATCTTCCTTACGCTTATCCTGAGACTAATATGCGCTTCTCATGTGTGAAGCATACTTCTAATTTATCTCATTTATTTCTCATTATGAGAGCAAAGGCACTCTTATCAGACCCACTTTATAATTTTTTTTTTTCAGTTGGAGTCTTGCTCTGTCCCCAGGTTGGAGTGCAATGGTGCAATCTTGGCTCACTGCAACCTCTGCCTCCCAGGTTCAAGTGATTCTCCTGCCTCAGCCTCCCAAGTTGCTGGGATTACAGGCATGCGCCACCACACCCGGCTAATTTTTCTGTATTTTTGGTATTTTGGTCAGACTGGTCTCGAGCTTCTGACCTCAGGCGATCCACCCGCTCAGTGGATTACAGGCGTGAGCCACCTGGCCCGACCAGACCCACTTTAACTGAGAAACTGACATGCAGAAAAGTCATGCAACTTACCCAACCTGGCTCAGCTGGTTAGTGGGGGAGGAGGGACTTGGAGCCAAGTGGCCTGGTTGTGTGGCCACCCTTCTTAACCCCTCTGCTCTATTGCCTTCTCCTGAGAAAAGGGGTTTGGTGTGCTGGTTACTTGAATTTAAAACTATAACTTTAAATTTTTAAAGTTTAACAAATTTTTTTTAATAAGAGGAAAGATCTTACTTTTCACCCGGGCTGGGGTGCTGTGGTGCGATCATGGCTCACTACAGCCTCAACCTCCTGGGCTCAAACAGTCGTCCTACCTCAGCCTCCTGAGCCGCTAGGACCACCAGGTCCCGCTAACTGTTTTGTTTTTTGTAGAGATGGGGTCTCCCTTTGTTGACTAGGCTGGTCTTGACCTCCTGGGCTCAAGTGATCCTCCTGCCTCAGCCTCCCAAAATGCTGGGATTACTGGTGTGAGCCGTTGTGGCCAGCTACTTTATTTATTTAGTCAGAGACAGGATCTGCTGGCTGGAATGCAATGGTGCGATCACGGCTCACTGCAGCCTTGACCTCCCAGGCTCAGTTGATCCTCCCACCTCAGCCTCCCAAGTAGCTGGCACCACCACACCTGGCTAATTTTGCAGAGATGTGGTCTTACTGTGTTGCCTGGTATAGTTTGGCTATGTCCCCACCCAAATCCCATCTTCAACTGTAGCTCTCATAATTCCCATGTGTCATGGGAGGGACATGGTGGGAGGTAACTAAATCATGGGGGTGGGTCTTTTCTGTGCTGTTCTCATGGTAGTGGATAAGTCTAATGAGACCTGATAATTCTTTGAAGGGGAATTCCCCAAGCTCTCTTGTCTGCTGCCACGATGTGACTTTGCTCTTCATTCGCCGTCAGCCATGATTATGAGGCCTCCCCAGCCATGTGGAATGGTGAGTCAGTTAAGCCTCTTTCCTTTATAAATTACCCAGCCTCGGGTATGTCTTTATTAGCAGCATGAGAACAGACTAATACATTGCCCAAGCTAGTCTTGAGCTCCTGGGCTCAAGCTATCCCTCCCTCCTTGGCCTCCTAAAGTGCTGGAACTACAGACGTGAGCCACCCCATCCAGCCCAGAAATGTTCTCACAGTTCTGGAAGCTGGAAAGCCCAGGATCAGGGTGTCAGCAGGATTTGCTTTCTAGTGAAGACCCTCCTCCTGGCTCACAGCATTCTCACTGTGTCCTCACATGGCAGGAAGACAGCTCCAGTGTCTCTTCCTCTAAGGACATTAGCTCTATTGGGTCCGGGCTCTGTCCTGTGACCTCATTTCACTTTAATCGCCTCCTTAAAGGCCTTGTCTCCAGTGATCGCATGGGGGGAGGGCTAGGGCTTCATCCTATGAATTTGTAGTGTGGCACAGTTCAGTCTCTTCCTTTCCTCTAAAAGGAAGATAGAGCTCCGGAGGGTCACACAGTGGCAGTTAAATGCTTGTTCTGGACACGACACTCTTTCTTCACTACCGCTCACAACCGTTTGACCAGAACTGGTCACAAAGCTCCACAGGGAGCTGGGAAGTGCAGTTCCATCCCATGCCCCAATGGTGAGGATTCAGAAATAAGGTTGAGCAGCATTGATTTCCACCATCGTGATAAACTTTTGAAACTTTACTAGGGCAGGGCCCGTCCCATGTGCTTTCTAGAATTAGGTGCCAGGGACCAATGAGGGAAGGTATTTATTTATTTATGAGACGGAGTCTTGCTCTGTTGCCCAGGCTGGAGTGCAGTGGCACAATCTTGGCTCACTGCAACCTCTGCCTCCTGGGTTCAAGCAGTTCTCCCTGCCTCAGCCTCCCAAGTAGCTGGGATTACAGGCGCCCACGACCACGCCCAGCTAATTTTTGCATTTTTAGTAGAGATGGGATTTCACCATGTTGGTCAGACTGGTCTCGAACTTCTGACCTTGTGATCTGCCCACCTCTGCCTCCCAGAGTGTTGGGATTACAGATGTGAGCCACCGCACCCGGCCAGGAGAAGGTTTTATGCAAGAAAATGGCACGTTCTGAAGTGGATCTCAGCAGGTGAGAATGAGACCATCCTAGCATTGAGTCCTGGCTCCTTGGCTGACATGCTGTGCAAACTTCTAGAAGCATCTTCACATCTCTGAGCCTTTGTGTACACCTCTATAAAATATGGCCAATGCGACTGGGCATGGTGGCTCACACCTCTAATCCCAGCACTTTGGGAGGCCAAGGGGGTCAGATCACTTGAGGTCAGCAGTTCAAGACCAGCCTGGCCAACATGGTGAAACCTCGTCTCTACTAAAAATACAAAATTAGCTAGAAATCGCTTGAAACCGGAAGGTGGAGGTTTCAGTGAGCCAAGTCTCTTGCCACTGCACTCCAGAGAGAGACTCTGTCTCAAAAAAAACATATGGACGATGCTTTTGGCACATTGCATGGATAAAGCACACAGCACTGTGACCTGGCCATTGGAGGGGCAGCATTGCATTGCGGCTAAGTTTGCAGGCTTTGGAGTTGGCCAGGCCTGCATTTGAATGCTACTCTGCTGCTTTTTGTTTCTGTGCCTTTGCGTGTGTGTGTGTGTGTGTGTGTGTGTGTGTGTGTGTGAGAGAGAGAGAGAGAGAGAGAGAGAGACTGTGCTAAGCAATCACATTACATGGAAATAACTGGCATTGGAACCCAGGCTCATCAGCCTCCAATAAGCATGCTTGTCCTGTTACCCTACACGGCCCTTAGGCTAGCCCAGAGAGATTATTTATTTATTTGTTTATTAAAAAAATTTTTTTGAGATGCAGTCTTCCTCTGTAACCCAGGATGGTATGTAGTGCTGCAGTCTCAGCTCACTGCAGCCTCCACCTTCCAGGCTCAGGCGATCCTCCCACCTCAGCCTCCCAAGTAGCTGGGACCATAGAAGCACGTCACTACACTCAGCTAATTTTTTTTTTTTTTTGGTAGAGATAGGCTTCTGCCATGTCGCCCAGGCTGGTCTCGAATTCCTGAGCCTCCCAAAGTGCTGGGATTATAGGTGTGAGCCACCGAGCCTGGCCCTGATTTTGTGTGACTGTCTCCTACTGCTAGTTCCACAGAGGGTAAGGACCATACATACTGTTCCATTCTGTTCCTTGTTTTAGCACAGTGCCTGGCATGTAGCTGGCGCTCGTTAAATGTTCATTGCATGACTAACTGACTGATGAAATAAATGAAGGTAGAAGCTCTTTATGAAGCTGTCTGTGCTGGATCCAAGGCCATCAACATCTGTTGCAAATGGAAGTTGTTAATAAGACTCAACAAGTTAGTGGAAAATGTTTCTGTGTGTTATGAGATTCTCTGTTTTTTGTTTGTTTGTTTTTGAGACAGGGTCTCATTCTGTTGCCCAGGCTGGGGTGCAGGGGCGAGATCTCAGTTCACTGTAGCCTCGACCTCCCAGGCTTAGGTGATTCTCCCGCCTCAGCCTCCCAGATAGCTAGAACCACAGGTGTGTGCCACCACGCCCAGATCATTTTTGTATTTTTAGTAGAAACAGGGTTTCTCCATGTTGTCCAGGCTGGTCTGAAACTTATGGACTCAAGCAATCCACCCACTTTGGCCTTCAAAGTGCTGGGATTACAGGTGTGAGCCACTACGCCTGGCTTTTTTTTTTAAATTAACTTTTTAAAATTTAAAATTTGAGACAGGGTCTTGCTTTGTTGGCCTGGATAGTCTCAAACTCCTGGCCTCAAACAGTCCTCCCCCCTCAGCCTCCCAAAGTGCTGGGATTATAGGTCTGAGCCACTGCACCCAGCCACAAGATTCCCTTGAAACCCCAAACTCACCACACTTTCTAGATGTTTCCTCTCCCTCCTATGCATGATATAGTTAGCTACTATCTTTCTAATGAAAGGGGTACTAGTCAGGTCATGCTAGATTATGATAATAAATAAACCCCCAGATCTCAGCGACTTAACAACGCAAGACTTATTTCTCCTTGGTACCAAGTCTGGCGTAAATTGGGCTGTTCAGGACGGCTCCTTCCCGTGGCGGCCCAGCGGTCCAGGCTCTGCCATCTCAACACGTGGTCTCCACGGTCACCACTAAAGGGAATGAGAAAGTGTGGATAACTCACATTCACTTGCAACCCGGAAGCAACACATGACACTTCTCAGAGCCCTTGGGCCAGAGCTAGTCACATGTTCCTGTGGAAAGAGCCCTTGAGCCAGAGCTAGTCACATGTTCCTGCGGAACTGCAAGGAGCCTGGGAGGTGCAGTTCCCCCTGGTACCCAGGAGGGAGAGGAGAACCAGCTCTGGCTGAGCCTTAAGTGTCTCTACTACCGTCTGTGCTGCTGGTCTTCGTGTCCCACGTTGGATTCACTCTTCTTTCTACACACAACGCGCACCATGAAACCCCTTTCCAAGGGAGAAAACCCCAGAGTGATGCGCAGTTCCTGCCTCCAGCCAGGGTCTCATGGGATGCCCTGGGGTCTCTTTCTGAGGTCTAGAGGTGGCCCTTTTTGGTCCAGAGATGTAGGAATTTTAAAAAGTTACCTGTTGGGCGCAGTGGCTCACACCTGTAATCCCAGCACTTCGGGAGGCGGAGGCGGGTGCATCACCTGAGGACAAGAGTTTGAGACCAGCCTGGCCAACATGGATAAATCCCGTCTCTGCTAAACAGTACAAAATTTAGCCAGGTGTGGTGGTGCATGCCTGTAATCCTAGCTACTAGCAAGGCTGAGGCAGGAGAATCGCTTGAGCCTGGGAGGTGGAGGTTGCAGTGAGCCAAGATTGCACCACTGCACTCCAGTCTGGGTGACAGAGCAAGACTCTATCTCAAAAAAAAAGAAACAAGTTACCTGCTCCCCACCCTCCACGCCATACACAGAGGTGGAGTAGAGGCAAGGGCAGGGGCAGGAAAGCCAGAGTAAGGGCACCCCGGGAAGTGGGCGCTGAGGCCTGCTGGGCAGACCTTGTGGAGGATAGGGAAGTTCCCGCCACTGCTGTCTGGAAGGAACTCCCTTCATCGCTGTCTCAGGACTGCTTGCTCCCTCATTTGAGGCCCTTTTTCCCTACCTTACCCTCCTGGATCGCATCTGAAGCAGGAATTGCGTGCTCTGCCCTCCTTGAGGGCTATGTAGATTTCTCAGCCCAGTTCCTGCCTATGGAAGTTTTAAGTGTCAAATAGTCATAGTCTTTTTAAAGACCAGGCTCATGGCCAGGCGTGGTGGCTCATGCCTGTACTTCAAGCGACTTGGGAGGCTGAGGCGGGAGGATCTCTTGAGTTCAGGAGGTTGAGGCCACAGTGAGCTATGACTGCGCCACTGCACTCCATCTTGGTGACAGAGCAAGACCTTTTCTCATTTTTTTTTTTTTTCTGAGATGGAATATTGCTCTTGTTGGCCAGGCTGGAGTGCAATGGCACAATCTCAGCTCACCTTAACCTCCACTTCCTGGGTTCAAGTGATTCTCCTGCCTCAGACTCCCAAATAGCTGGGATTACAGGCATGCGCCACCATGCCCGGCTAATTTTGTATTTTTAGTAGAGATGGGGTTTCTCCATGTTGGTCAGGGTAGTCTCGAACTCCTGACCTCTGGTGATCCGCCTGCCTCGGCCTCCCAAAGTGCTGGGATTACAGGTGTGAGCCACTGCGCCCATCCAGCAAGACACTTTCTCTCAAAAAAAAAGAAAAAAAAGGCTCATGGTGTTTTGGGCATGACCGTTTTCTTAAAATTCCAGTAGGCCTCTCCTCTGTCTGCTTCCAGTGAGTTTCATATACCTGAATGTGACAGTTAATTTGTGTCTCAATTTGTGTGGGTTACTGGATACCCAGGTATGTGATTGAGTATTCTTCTGGGTGTTTCTGTGAGGATGCTTTTGGATGAAATTGACATTTAACTTGGTAGACTGAGTGAAGCGGACTATCCCCCTCATAGGGGTGGACTTCATGTTATCAGCTGAAGGCCTGAATACAACAAAAAGCCTTACACTCTCCGGAGTGAAAGGGAATTCTTTCTGCCTGGCTGCCTTCAAACTGGGACTCGGGCTTTTATCCTGCCTTCAGACTCGTATGGGAACATCGGCTCTTCCTGAGTCTCAAGCCTGCTGGCCTTGGGACAGGAACTACGTCAGCTCTCTCATTTCTCAGCCCTTTGGACTTACTCTGGAACTAAGCCATCAGCTCTCCTGGGTCTTCAGCTTGCCAGCCAACTCATCCTGAAGATCTTGGGACCCGCCAGCCTTCCTAATTATGTGGCCCAATTCCCTTTTTTTTTTTTTTTTTTTTTTTTTTTTTTTTTTGAGATGGAGTCTTGCTCTGTTGCCCAGGCTGGAGTACAATGGCACATTTATGGCTCACTGCAGCCTCAAACTCCAGGGCCTGAGTGATCCTCCTACCTCAGCCTCCCAAGTAGCGGGGACTACTGGCACGTGCCACCGTGCCCAACTAATTTAAGACACATTTTTTGTAGAGACAGACTCTCACTGTGTTGCTCAGGCTGGTCTTGAACTCAGCTCAAGCAATCCTTTGCTTCAGCCTCTAAAGTGCTGGGATTACAGGCGTCACTGGCCCAGCCGGAGCCAATTCCCTATAATAAATCTGTCTCTCTCTGTCTCTCGTGTATGTGCACGTTCTGTTTCACTGGAGAATGCTGACTAACACAGAATCACATCCTACTTTACTTCCCAAGAAGTTCTCAAATCTTCATTTCTTTGCTTATGCTGCAGTAACAAACAAAACCCCGAACCTCAGAGGCTTAATGCAGCAAGGTTTATCTCTATATCACATCCCAGTGCGCTGCAGAAAAAGCAGCTCCGGGGCGGCTGACTCCATGCAGTGACTCAGAGATCCAGCTTGCTTCCATCTCTTGATTCTTCCATCCCAAGTGTGATTTCTACCCACAGAGAATGGAAAACTCACACCCACCCCTAACTACTCAGACTGGGAGTGGCACTGCTCAATTCCACCCACAGATCCAGCCAGGTGGCCCTTATCTAACTGCAAGGAAGGCAGAAAAATTTAATGATAATCATAAACATTTCTTGAGTGCTTCCTCTGTGCCAGGCTGTGTGCTAAGCATGTAAATATTGTCTTTTCTGTATTCCAAGCCTAAGTCTCTTAAAGCTCTACTGTGACCTCAACCATATAGCCACAGAAACAGGCTCAGAGAGGTTGAGGAAGTTGTCTGGGGCACATACCTCATAAAGGCAGGGCTTCAGATTTGAATCCAGGTCTCTGTGCATTGGAAACCCACCCCTCGACCTCTGTCCTGGTTTCTTGCTGATCTCTGCTGAGAATACCGTCATTCCGTCTGAGGACTGGGATTGGCTTCTTATTTTATGCTCCATCTCATTTTGTCTTCCCCAGGAGTCATGAATTTTTAAATCTTGTGTGAGATCAACAAGTTCACCCAGAGGAGACAGTAAAGAACAGAACAGGGAGGAACAGAACAGCCATCAAATACGAAGGGTAAAGTCTTCCAGGAAATACCCACCAAGTGGGGAAATGAACCACAAGTGAGGCCAGGATCGTGGGAGGCGGGGAGGGAGAGCAATCTCATCGTCAGGGGAATCATTTTCTTTTAGGAAAGAGAGAGGGAGATGGGACTTAGCCATTAGACGCAGGCTATTGCAGTTCCTGGTAATGACACAGCTCAGTGAAAGCACTTTCAGGAGGTGGGCTCCAAGCCTGGGCAGCTCTCCTGCCTTAATCACTGTAAGTCACAGAGCAGAGAAGCTGGAAATGGGCAAAATCGATGACAGTGAGGCTTGCCTGTGGGCCGCTCCCTGGACCCAACCTGTGACCCGTGGTCATCACATGACCCACCATCCCTTGGTGCCACTGTGCAGGTGCCATGCTGAAGACCCTTCTTTCAGTTCATTCTCACAACAGCCCAGTGCGTGGTGGCTCACGCCTGTAATCCCAGCATTTTGGGAGGCCGAGGCGAGAAGAATTGCTTGAACCTGGGAGGCGGAGGTTGCAGTGAGCCGAGATCGCACCATTGCACTCCAGCCTGGGTGACAGAGCTAGACTCTGTCTCAAAACAAAAACAAAAACAAAAAAAGCAAGGACAGTGAGGTGCAGGGAGATGGAGCCTATGTCCCCTGGCTGGTCTGTGAAGGAGCTGGGATCTGAACACCAGTCAGTAGAGCCCCAAAGCCTTAACCTACACTAGACCACTCAGACGTAGTGGCTTTTGGACCCATTTCCCCAACTCAGTTACCAAAGCACCCTTGAAGCAGCTGAGCCCATGAAGCGGGACAGCCCCCACCCCCAGGACTAGATAAAAAGGTGGTTGCACAAATCCAGGCCTCCCCACTCTTCCCCGTTGCAGGGAAGTGGGGGCCCATGGGCTTGGCGTCCTCCCTGTCAGCTCTTCTCTGCCATGATCCCCTTTGTCCTGCGCCCCAGCTTCAACTGCTCCCCTGAAAGGGTCACTTGGAGCAGCTGAGCTTAGGGCACCTCACCTGCGTGAGCTTTCTTGGGGGCTCAGAAGCACCTGGGTTGGGAACGGTGCTCTGGTGGGCAGGATGAGGGCTTCAGTGAGCTCTGCTGTCCTTGTGGACACCTTGGAGTCTGGCTTGGGAGAAGCTCCCAGTGCAGGTCCAGCCAGCCCAGAGGCCAGGCTGAATGTGGGCTGCCATGAGGCAGACTCCCCTCCATGCCCCCCGTAATAAGGCAGAGGGGAAGGACCTTGGAAGGGGGGTAGGCTGGGGCCCTGCTATTTCTCAGACAGATGGTGGGGGAGAGGTGCAGGGGGAGGGGACCTGGAGCCAGCCATCACTTCAGTATACGAAGACAGAGCTCCAAGTCCTCCAGGCCGAACAAACAACGCATCTCAGACTAGAGACAAGCGAGCCAAACCTCCGTTGTGGCTCCACCCCCTCTTTTTGCTCGCAGCAGGATCAGAGGGAGGCAGTTAATTAAGAAAGGTCACATAGCGTTATCTGTGCCAGAGCCAGATCTCAAACCCAAGTCTAGAAGAGGCTCAGAAAGGGCAGGGATGTGACCTCAGTTCACCTGAAGCCAAGAAACATTACTCTAGGCTTGTGCCAGCCTCCAGCTTGGGAATTTCAAAAGTAGGAGTATAATTCCCCTCTCCCTGCCGCCCCTAGCCTCCTGGGCTGGGGGGGCTCAGCGCTCTTAGCTGCATTCCAGGGATCTGTTTCCCATTTCTCAATCATCTTAGCTGATTTGAACAATTTTAGACCTTTCGTCTATGAATTTTCCACCCAGCAGTGCCCAGCACAAACTGAGGACCACGAGAGGGATGAACTTTTTTTTTTTTTGAGATGGAGTCTTACTCTGTCATCCAGGCTGGAGTGCTATGGTGCAATCTCAGCTCATCGCAACCTCCACCTCCTGGGTTCAAGTGACTCTTCTGCCTCAGCCTCCCAAGTAGCTGGGATCACAGGCATGCGCCACTACGCCCGGCTAGTTTTGTATTTTTAGTAGAGACGGGGTTTCCCCATGTTGGTCAGGCGGGTCTCAAACTCCTGACCTCAGGTGCTCTGCCCACCTCGGCCTCTCAAAGTGCTGGGATTACAGGTGTGAGCCACCTCACCCAGCCTGGATTAACTTTTTAAAAGGATTTTTAGGCCCAGCACGGTGGCTCACACCTGTAATCCCAGCACTTTGGGAGGCCGAGGCAGGAGGATCCCTCGAAGCCAGGAATTTGAGACCAGACTGGGCAACAAGCAAGACCCTGTCTCTATAAATAATTTTTTTAAATCTTTACTTTTTAATTTTTTTTCTTTATAGAGGCAATCAAATTTAAGAAGAAATTTAAAAAGACAGTCATCAGAGGTCAGATTTTGAAAACAGGTCAGAGAACCTCTAGCTCAGCCTTTGAGGCAATAGTGTCAAAGTGGTCAGCAGCATGACCTGTGAAGCCAGGATGCCTGGGTTCAAATAATGGCTTCTCCCCTTACTAGCTGTGTGAACTTGGACAAGTTATGCAGACTCTCGTGTCTGAGTTTGTTCATACATAAAATGGAGGAGCTGATACCACCCACCATGTAGGAATGTGATGAAGTTTAATTGTGCTAATCATGGGAAGTGCTTAGGAACAGTGCCTGGTACCTAACACACCAGTGAAAGTTTTCTATTACTGTCATCCTGTCAAGCTTCTGCTTGAATGCCTCCTGGGATGGGGAACTCACTCTCCCCAGGGCAGCGTTTTCCCCTATTGGATTGTTTAGTGTGTTAGGAGGCTTTTCTTTCTTTTTTTTTTGAGACGGAGTTTGGCTCTTGTTACCCAGGCTGGAGTGCAATGGCGCGATCTCGGCTCACCGCAACCTCCGCCTCCTGGGTTCAGGCAATTCTCCTGCCTCAGCCTCCTGAGTAGCTGGGATTACAGGCACGT
>NW_016108094.1:7685-17411 GCF_001604975.1 Cebus imitator | reverse complement strand
TTTTAGTAGAGACGGGGTTTCACCATGTTGACCAGGATGGTCTCGATCTCTTGACCTCGTGATCCACCCGCCTCGGCCTCCCAAAGTGCTGGGATTACAGGCTTGAGCCACTGCGCCCGGCCCTAGGAGGCTTTTCTATCCATTACGCTGAAGTATGCCAACCTGTCTCTTCTCTACAAGAGCCCTGGCTTCCCTCTGAGGGCAGCCATAAAGACCCATGTCAACCAAAGCCAAACAACGCACACTTAGTGGTATGTGTCTCATTCACTTGAGTTAATCCTCCTTTGGGGAAGTGCAGCCCACACAGCCCAGCACACACAGTGCAGACGTCTGTCTCTGTTCAGGACTCAGAGGTCAGTAGTGGTGTGCTCTGACCTTGGAAGCTTGTTAGGGCCTACCCCATCGATCCCAGCCAAGGAGCTCTATGGGCTGAGGCTCAGTATGTCCCCTCACTGGGTCCTCTCTGCTAACCCAGTGTATCTGTGGCCTCTGCCTTCTTACAGGAGGGAAGCAGTGGAATCTTTGCTTTTTTCTGTTTTTGTTTTTTACTGTTTTTTTTTTTTCGAGACGGAATTTCGCTCTGTCGCCCAGGCTGGAGTGCAGTGGCATACTCTCGGCTCACTGCAACCTCCGCCTCCCAGGTTCAAGCAGTTCTCCCTGCCTCAGCCTTCCGAGTAGCTGGGATTACAGGCACCCGCCACCATACCCAGCTACTTTTTGTATTCTTAGTAGAGACGGGGTTTTGCCATGTTGGCCAGGCTGGTCTCGAACTCCTGACCTTAGGTGATCCGCCTGCCTCAGCCTGTAATCCCAAAGTGCTGGATTACAGGTGTGAGCCACCACACCTGGCCAGAAACGGGAATCTTACTGCCTAGGACTGGGAAGGGCTAGAAAGGAGGAGGCAGTTGCCCACCTGGTCAGGGCAGTCCATCCCTTTGGAAAATCATCGAGCTTCACCAAGGGCTAAGAGCCCAGTGCTACCGTCCCAGCGCTTTCTGGAGAATTTGCTGGTTTGCTCCAAAGGGCGGAGCATAGATTCCAGGGTCAGAGCTGAGTTTGGATCCTAGCTCCACTCCTCCCTGTCTGTGAGCCCTCAAGCAGCTTTCTCATATGTAAAATGGGCACAATTACAGTAGTTCCCATTATAGGGCTGGGAGGGAAAAGCAATGAGGTGATTTGTAGCTCAGTTCTGGCACAAGAACGTGCTTGATGAATGGTGATGGATACAGGAAAGGAGTGGGATAAGGCGGGCCTAGATTTTCCAGTATTGAAGGACTTTTAGTCTGTTCCTGTATTTTGCAGATAGAAGGACGGAGGTCCACAGATGACAGGTCCAAAAGTCACACTGCGTTTGGGTCATCTGGCACCTGGGCTCCTGCTCCTTGTGGACTCCAGCGCTTGCCCTCCAGGGACACTCCTTGCCCAGACCGGCCCCTTCTGTCCTGGAGGGAGGGGAGAGTGAGGCTTGGTGAGGGCCTGTGGCCAGGGCGACAGAGCTACCCTGTCCCCCACTCCTAGGACCGCCCCCCCAGCTCTTATTAGGGGATGCCCCTGCGGCATCTCCTGCAGTTACGAGTTATGGCCGCTGGGTGTCGCCACACAGCAAAAAAACCCTCAGGCCGCCGGAGAACAGGACCTAATGGGAGCTCTGATGGGACAGCGCCTCCAGACCCTGATCCCCGACCTCTGAATTCCTGCCCAGGTCGTTGGTCCGCTACAGACTACCTGCCAGGTGCTGGATCCACGCTCTCGCTAGATCTGCCAGCAGCGCTGTGAGGTGGGTGCAGTCACATCCCTTGTGAAGACGGGGATATGGGGGCGTGAAGAGGATAAGTATTTCATCAGAGGTGACAGGTGAGATTTGAACCACACTCTTACCTGGTGCAGCTTCTTGGCCCCACAGTAATGGTACCCAGTTCACAGAGTGGTTTGGGGGATTATACGATGCAGTGTGTGTTAAAGGGCTTGGCACAGATCTAGCTGCAGCGGAACGTAATAAACATTGATTGACCCAGAGGCAAAAGAGCGGGATACAGATCCACCCACGTTTGAATCTGAACACGGCTATTTTCTTAATGCGAGATCTCTGGAGTCAAGTCGCTTTGCTTGTCTAAGCCTCTTGTTCCCCTGGCGAAAATGGGGATAATCATAGCTACCTGAAGAGCTGCTCAGTGGATGGAGGTAGAGGATGTAGTGTCTGCCGAGAAGTGGGTACTTAATGGGACTGAGTGTTCGGGATTATCTTTTATTTTATGTTCTGTAGGCGGCAACTCTTCCCGGGCCTGTGGAGGAGGCCGGAGGTCAGGGCTGGAGCCCTGGGGCGGAGCCTTGCACAGGCAGCTTCTGGCCCTCCCCTCCTGGCCAGGTCAGCCCCTCAGTGGGCCCTGGCCCTAGAAGGGCTCAGAAGCCTGGGGACGCTGTTGCTAGGCGCCAGTTGCTAGGTTACATACACACTGTTTCTCCTACATGGCCACCTCCAGGACTGGCTTCTCTGGAGCAGCTCTGACTCCTGAAGCCTCTCCCTGACCTCAGAGCCTCTGCAGAGGAAAGGTGAGGGTGGGGTCGCTGTGGTTGGGCCTCAGGGAGAGCCCAGCCAACTCCCAGGGGAGGCAGGCAAGGTTAGAAGCAGGCAAGGCCAGGGGAGCTGAGGGAGAGAGAGGAGCCGGGGGGCTGGGAGTGAGGGTCCCGGCCTGACATCTTGGGTGGGGTGCCAAGAATTCCCCAGGCAGGAGGTTGTCGGCTCATTCATTCTGAGAGGTAGGTATGTAAGGTTCAGGTCGGGGGCGAGGGGTCAAATGCCCTAGGTCTCAATCCCGGCACTGCCACCTATTATGAGCAAATCCTTTATCATTTGGAACCTCACTGCCCTGGCTGTAAATGGGGACAGGAAGAGTTAACAATAAGGTGTGAAAGCTGGACTCAGTGGCTCACACCTATAATCCCAGCACTTTGGGAGGCTGAGCCGGGTGGATCAGAAGGTCAGGGGTTTGAGACCAGCCTGGCCAGTATGGTGAAACCCCGTCTCTACTAAAAATACAAAAATTAGCTGGGCGCGGTGGTACGCACCTGTAATCCCAGCTACTCGGGAGGCTGAGACAGGAGAATTGCTTGAACCCTGGGGGCAGAGATGCAGTGAGCCGAGATTGCGCCACTGCACTCCAGCCTGGGTGACAGAGCAAGACTCTGTTGAAAAAAATAAAAATAAATAAAAATAAATAAGGTGTGGAAAGTGAAAGGAGACACAAGGACTCTTAGGATAAGTGTGGATGATCGGTTTCGTCCTCAGTTTAGGGATGTGGGAGCTGGACCAGAGGGACAGAGGCCTGGGAGAAGGGGCCAGCTGCGTGGGGGGTGGGGGGCAGATCTTCACCGCTTTGGGCTTCTGAGCCAGGCTTGGGACCCACAAGGCTCCCTGTGCTTCCTTTCCAGTCCCCCCGGGGCCCTGCCCCACGGCATCATGATGGGGAAACTCCCCCTAGGGGTCGTCTCCCCTTATGTGAAGATGAGTTCGGGGGGCTCCACAGACCCCCTGAAATTCTATGCCACCAGCTACTGCACAGCCTATGGTGAGGGCACCTTTGTGCAGGAACCTCCCCTGGGCCAGGGCAGGAAGGGGGGGCTCTCTCTGAGGGAGGAGAACCCCCTCTGGCTGTCACACTGAAGGGCAACCCTGTCCGCTGAATCCATCTGTCCCTGAGCCCTGTCCCTGAGCCCTGTCCAGCAGCTCCCTTCTCCGATTCTGTCCCTGCAGTTCTGTCACTGTGATTATGCCACACTGACCTTGTCCCCAGCCCACCCACTCCATTTCCTGCCATCACAGTCCTGAAAGGCCAGGCTTTCGAGGCTCCAGCCTGTGGCTCTGAGCCCTCCCCTGTCACTGTGACCCCCGGGCCCCTCAGAGTATGCGGGCCCTGCCTGGGAAGCCCTGCCTGTTTTTGACCCTGGGGCCTGTCTCTGGCAGGTCGGGAGGATTTCAAGCCCCGAGTAAGCAGTCACACAGGCACCGGCTACAAATCAAATTTCCAGCCCGTGGTTTCAAGCCAAGCCAGTCTGGAGGCCTTAGACAACCCGGCCATGGGGTACAGTCTATATGACCCCTTCCCAGCCCCTGCCCTGCTCATCAGACCAACTCCAGGCTTTGTGGATGGGGACCCGGAGCCTTGCCTGGAGTCCTGGGTGGCTCAAGGCACGGAAGACCCCTGAGCCATCTGTGGGAGGGTGCAGGGAGGAGGGAAGCTCTTGGGCAGAGGACCTCTAGCTCAGCCTCACCCTCAGGGAACAAGCCCGGGACCATTTCCAGTCCATAAGCAGCCAGAGTTACCGCCCCCTGGAGGTGCTGGATGGCAAGCAGCCCCTGCCCTGGAGCATGCACCAGACCAGCTCAGGCTACGGGCGGGAGCAGCCCTGTGCCGGCCCCCCGACCAAGGAGGTCAGTGCTGGGCTAGGGCCGGGAGAGTGGAGCCCTAGCGTGGGGTGGGACTGTGGCTGCATTGCCAATAGTTGGTCAAGGTGGAGGTGACAGGGCTTGGAGCAGCCACGTTGTAGGGATGGGGTCCACTCCTCTTTCTCCCCTTTGTCCTCATCCTTATCCCCACCCTCCCCACAACCTCCATTGCCTGCCCCAGCTCCACCATGACCTCCACCTCCGTTTCCATCCCCATCCCTGCCCATTCCCATGAGCCCCACACTCCTGTGCACACCTGCCAGCCCCATCGCCTTCCCTGCCACCACCACAGCCCCCCACCATCAACATCATTACCCCCATATTTTATCCTTTCCATTTATCCTTTCCATTTCTTTTTTTTTTTTTTTTTTTTTTGAGAGGGAGTCTCGCACTGTCACCCAGGCTAGAGTGGAATGGTGCAATCTTGGCTCACTGCAACCTCCGCCTCCTGGGTTCAAGCGATTCTTCTGCCTCAGTCTCCCCTGCCATCATGCCCAGCTAAGTTTTGTATTTTTGTAGAGATGGAGTTTCATCTTGACCAGGCTGGTCTTGAACCACTAACCTCAGGTGATTTGCCCGCCTTCGCCTCCCAAAATGCAGGGTTTACAGGCATGAGCCATTGCGCCCGGGCCATCTTTTTCATTTCTTTATTTTATTTTATTATTTACTATTTATTTATTTTTGAGATGGGGTTTCGCCATGTTAGCCAAGCTGGTCTCGAACTCCTGACCTCAGGTGATCCTTCCACCTTGGCCTCCCAAAGTACAGGGATTACAAGCGTGAGCTACAGTGCCTGGGCCATCTTTTTGATTTCTATCCTCATTGTTTCCACCGTCCCTATCATCAGCACCACCACCAGAATGGACAGTCATTCATTCATCCAACCTGTATGTTCTGAATATCTCCTTCATATTTGGAGATAATGAGTCAGTGGAGTGTTGGGGTGAGAAATACAACGAGGGAGAAGTAGGGAGGAAGAGAAGTGAAGGAGTTGCAGGCTGGGTGCAGTGGCTCCCGCCTGTAATCCCAGCACTTTGGGAAGCCAAAGTGGGTGGATCACTTGAGGTCAGGAGTTCGAGACCAGTCTGGCCAACATGGCGAAACCTCTGCTAAAAATACAAAAATTAGCCGGGCATGGTGTCCAGTGCCTGTCATCTCAGCTATTCGGGATGCTAAGGCAGGAGAATCCCTTGAACCTGGGAGGCGGAGGTTGCAGTGAGGCTGATTGCCTGGGCAACAGAGTAAGACTTCATCTCAAAAAAGAAAAAAAAAAAAAAAGGGCTGGACGTGGTGGCTCACACCCGTAGTTCCAGCACTTTGAGAGGCCAAGGTGGGCCTATCACCTGAGGCCAGGAGTTTGAGACCAGCCTGGTCAACATGGTGAAAGCCCATCTCTGCCAAAAAAATACAAAAAATTTAACTGGGCTTGGTGGCTTGCGTCTGCAGTCCCAGCTACTTGGGAGACTGAGGCATAAGAATTGACTGAACCCGGGAGGTGGAGGCTTGCAGTAAGTTGAGATCATGCCACTGCACTCCAGCCTGGGCAACAGAGCGAGACTCTGCCTCAAAAAAAAAAAAAAAGTAATAAATAAATAAATAAGTGAAGGAGTTGCCTGTGCACTGGAGGGTGGGAAGAGCTTGTTATGGGGGCCTGGACAAAGGCTTGAGGGAGGCCAGCGCCTCCAGACACAGCTGTGTGAGGGACGAGTGGTCCAGGCAGTGCCAACCGCAGGTGCAAAGGCGCTGAGGTGGGGCAGAAGAGAGACAAGCGGCTGGAGCTGGGTGAGGCCCTCAGGTCCTTGTGAGCCACCAGCAGGACGTGGAATTCCCTGTGTGCACGATGGGAAGGCTGCAGAGCTCTGAGCAGAGAAGGGACGTGCAGGTTTCATTGTAAAGGGACCCCCTCTGGCGGCTATGCAGATACTGTGCTCTGTAGAGGTCAAGGGCACAATCAGTCAGGTAGTGACTGCGGCCCCCTTGATTGTCATTGGCCCTTCTTCCTGCCAGGTCCGGAAGGTCCATTTCGACACCCAGGAGCATGGGCCTCAGGCCATCACAGGGCTAGAACCCAGGGAAGTGCCCCTCCTCCACCAGCAGCAGGGCCAGGACTCCCTGGCGCGGGAGAACTTCCGATATGTGAGTGGCAGTTCGCTAAGGGTTTGGGGTGGGGCAGAGGAGCTGCACCCACCGCCTCCTCCCACCTTGAGGCAGGTGTTGCTCTGACTCACCCAAGAAGCCAACTCAGTGTGGACGCAGGGCGCCCAGAAAGACAGGAGAGCAAAGGATTTGACATTGGCTCTTTCCAAAACACCATCAATGTGGCTTCTCTCGATTTAACGCAGATGCTCTTCCCTTGCCTTCTTCCTCTCGCTCTCGGCCCCTCCTGGTCTGGGTCCCTCTGGACCCCCCACTCATCACCAGGAGTCTGGCGTGGTGTGTGACGTGGTAGTCACAGTCCCAGGGGCACTGTGCTCCTGTGCTGGAATTCCTGACCTCGCCATGCTCCACCCCAGAGAGACCCCTGTGTCCAGGGTGCGTAGTGGCCCACGTAGGCCTCCTCAGAGCACAGATAACCAACCCAGGCGCCCCCCTACAGCCGCACGCCTTCGGGGCCCTGGTGGGCCGGTGTCCCCATTCCTGCGACCTCTGTGTTCCAGGGCCCGCGCTTCATGACTTCGGAGTACAATTCCAAGTATCTGAGGGAGCCTCCAGATCAGCCAGGTAGGCCCTGTCGGAACTCACAGCTCCCTTCCAATCACCCTCCCTACTTCCTACCCCGAGGGGCCTGGAGCTGGCCTAGGACTAAGAAGGCACCAGTGGAAGAAAGAAGGACGCACAGGCGGCTGGAGGGACGCGCCTCTCTGGGGCTGACCTCAGCGCCTTGGGCCTCCCAGGAGGGCGGCTTGGCCGGCGTGTGCCCTTCCTGCTGCTTCCTCTCCTGTCCTCCGGCCTGGACACTGGAATCCTCCCCCTGCTGCCCACGACCCCCATGACGTACGTCTCCAGGATCTTGGGGTCCGCTCCTTCCCACGTGCTGGGACGTTGAGCCTCTGGAGGACTCATGGGTGGGCCGGGTGGCCTGGCAGCACAGGGGGCATGTCTTTTGCAGATCTGTTGCAGAAGAAATCAATCGGCGCCAAGGAGGGGAGCGGCTTCACCAAAGAGTCGCACCAGAGCCCCGTTGTCTTCCAGCCCCCCTCACAGGCTCTCCCTGGGGACCCGGTAAGTCCGCTGGGGTCCAGCTAGAACTTTCCGGGGCTTGAAGCCCTCCAGTCTCAGGGTTTCTAGCTTCCCTAAAGAATATGAGCTACAGAGCTCTTTGTTCAAAAACAAGGTCAGAGAGCTTAGGTGAAAACCGTTGCTTTGGTCCCATTCCCCCATTTTATGGATGAGAAGACTGAGGTCCAAAGAGATGAAGAGGTGTAGCCGAGGTCATCCAGAGTTCAGACAAGAGCCCTGGCCTGCTGGCCCCACTCAGGGTCATGCCTTCCCCCGTCTTCTCCCCAAACACTTCCGTTTTCTCAATGATACCCGTGAGAGCTGAGTCCTCCTCTGTGTTCAGCACAGCAGGGGCCTGGAGGCAGACTGGGTAGGAGCCGCCAGGGGCCTGGCCTGCCTCTGCGGGGCTGACACCCTCTGTGGGCCTCCTTTCAGGCCCTGCTCCCAGGCCAGAGTGTCACCAAGTCAAGCTTCCTCCCCAAGACTCACCTGCATGTAAGCTGAGCTAGGGGGAGGCTGGGGACTGCCTGGCCGGGGGGCGGGGGCAGTTAGGTCATGGCTCTGGAGGGCAGTAGGGGAGGCAGCCACATCCCGGTGCCAGTGGCTGCTTTGCTCCCTCCAGGGAGATGAGTTCCTACCTGTTCTGGCCAGAGGCTCCGGCCGGGAAACAGCCTTCAGCCGAGGGAATGAAAGGGTTCTGAACCCTAGAGTGAGTGACCTTGGCGCCTCGCTTAGAGAAGGTGGGGGACAGGGAGGTTTCTGGGACAAGGTGGCATTTTGGGTCAGGCATTGAAGAATGAGAAGAATTAGGATATTTGGGGATGTGGAGGTAGGGCCCTAGGTGGAAGGCGAAGAGTGTCTGGGCCCTCCTGGGGGCTGGAAGGCCAGGGGTGTGGTCTGAAATAGACTTGGCTGGAAGGGGAAGGGAGGGTCGCTGGGGCTGCGGACAGGTTGCAGCTGTGTGTGCCTCTGCCTGCCTTCCCTCCATCCCTGCTGCCTCAGCCTGGCCACCTCAGCGTCCCTTCTGCTGGTGGCTCTGTCCCCTGCAGGTGCCCCCTTCCCACCCAGAACCCAGCAGCCTGAGTCATCAGCAGTTTCAGCCACCCCATCGGATGCAACAGACAAACGTTGCCCTGCTTGGCCGGGAGACTGTGGGGAAAAAGGTGAGACCTGCTACCTCCATCCTCCACCCCAAATCCTCACCCTTCCTGAGGTCACAAGTCCCCTCTCTACCCCTCTTGTGCAGGAGCCCACAGGGTTCAGCCTTAACAACCCAAGCTATGTCCAGAGCCCCTGTGATCCTGACAGGGATCATCGATTCCTGACCACCTACAACCAAGGGTGAGGTCTGCTTCCTGGTCCAAAGCTGAGACCCATTTGACAGACAGAAAGACAGACTGGGATAAGTAATGAGCTCACAGCCTCCTGGATAAGATCGACACGATTGAATATAGGTTCCCCAGAAGCAGACCCTAAGCCAAGGATTGGAGTGCAAGCATGTTATTGGGCGGTTGTTAGGCGTGCGGGGGTGGGGAAGTTGGATGGGGTGGGAAGGCAGCAATAATGAGCATGTGACTAAGCCAGCGATCCCACAGGGAAAACTCTAGAAAACAGCGTAAAGCACATAACTCAGTTACCCCAGCCAAAGATGAGAGAGCTCGGGTATTTATACCCCCATATCCATCAGTCATTGGTTAAAGGCTATCCCGAGGGCAGCATTAAACCCCAGGTACCTCCTTGTTCAGGCAAAGCAGGTTCTAGCAACCCAAGGATAGTTTTCCCACAGAGATGCAGTACAGGGCACTGGTGGCCAGGCTGGTGGGCATGGAAAGGAAGGGGGAGTGCAAGGGGTCTGGAGCAGCAGCGTCTGCTAAGACACTTCATCCAGCCCACAGTCGGTGGGCTCCATGGGTCCTCAGAAGGTAAACTCTGTGTTGTGCATTCCCTGGGTGAGGAGTGACCTTTCTGGGCATCAGGGAGGGTTTCCAGGAGGAGGTGGCCTCAGAGCCATGGGGAAGCCTCCCAGAGCCAGGACTCGGTGGAGAGAGCATTATAGGAGTGTT
>NW_016108094.1:0-7404 GCF_001604975.1 Cebus imitator | reverse complement strand
ATCTGTCCGCCTTGGCCTCCCAGAGTGCTGGGATCACAGGCATGAACCACTGCGCCTGGCCGGGAAGTATAATTCTTAGGACAAACTCCTCTGAGCCAGGAAGTGCAAGCTTTCCTCGCGTCAGTCATCTGTGTCCACCCTCTTGCTCTCCAACTCCTGGTCCTCCAAGGTGTCACCGCCACCTCCGTCTCTCCTCAGCTCCCCCTGCTCCAACCCCCTGCTCTGGGATACCCACCAAATCCATTCATGGAAAAGACTTTAACTGAGCCCTGTCTGGGTGCCAGGCCCTGCCCCAGGCCCTGGGAATGTGCGTGCAACTCCTGCCCCACAGAGCTCAGACCTCGGCCTGGGAGGAGGCGTGCCTATGGCTGCCGTCAGTTCGTGAGAGCTGTCAGGTGATGGGCAGGGAGAAAGGGATCAGGAGGGCTGCAGCGGGCCAGGGTCAGATTTGAAATCGGTGGCCTTGAGCAGGTGACGTTTGAGCTGAAACTGAAAAGAGAGGAGGGTGGTGGCCTGGAGGAGCAACAGAGTGTGACCTGGAAGGGCCGTTGGTTGTCCTCTGTCCTCTGGCCTAAGCCCTGAGGCTCAGAGGGGAGGAGCTGTGCTTCAGTCACACAGCAGATTCGCCGTGCTGAGGTGGCTGCGGCAGTTCCCACGGAGGCGGGGGTCGGGGGAGGTCCAGAGGCTCTGGGTGTGAGGGGTGACGATGTTCTGACCCTTCTTAGGCAAACATCCTCCTCCTGTGGCTCTGGCAGAGATCAGCCCCCTCCCCCCTCCAGCCCCGCTCTCTCTGCGGGGTTCCTCCTGGCTACCTGCCGTGCCCTGGCTACTGCCCGGTGTCAGGCACACTTGCTGGAGCTTTCTGGTGCCTGCAGAGCCCTGGGGTTGTCATCACTGCTTTCTGCATTGATCTGTCTGCACCCCTTTGTGCCCTCCAAACCTGGCTGTGCTCAGTGAAATGGAGGGAAATGGAAATGAAATGGAAGAAAAGTTAAATGCTTGGAGAAGTGGATGAGACAGGGTCCCCACCCCAAGGTGCTGGTAGGCCAGACACAGGCCAAGGATGGGGGTGTCACTGAAACTGTCCTTTTACACTCCCAAGAGTGTCTCCGCATCAGGTGGAGGGGAAGGCAGGCTTTTTGAGTAAGAGTTCCCCAAGTGGACGTGGGCTTAGGGAGGGCCAGATGAGGAGGACAGCATGACGAAGGCGGGGAGGCTGGGGGATCTGTGGGCTGACAGAGAAGGGCAGGAGGGGCTGCAGAGGTGGGCAGAGGCCAGCTTCCAGCCAAGGGCCCCTCCTCTCCTCCAGGTACTTTGAGAACATCCCCAAGGGTCTCGACCGGGAAGGCTGGACTCGAGGTGGCATCCGGCCCCAGACGTCAGGAGGCTATGCCCTAAGCCAGCCGGTCAGCCGAATGGAAGCCACCCCCAAGCCCACGGAGAGCCTGCGGCACCTGCACCCCCACGTGGGAAGGTGGCACTCCCCCAAGCTCTGTTCTTTCTCCCTCCCCCTCATCCAGGCCCTGCGCCAGGCCTTTCGCCTGCTCTCCTCTCTTGCTCTGTCTGTCCGTCAGTCTGTCCTCCGAGACGCCCATCTCCTCTGGCTGTCTCTGGCCTCCCTTTTCCTGCCAGCACCCGCTCCTCCCCTCCTCTTCCTTCAGGGACCCCTCCCCTCCCCGTGGCTGCTCCTCCCGCTCCTGCCCCTGTGCTCCAGGCCCGGTGGGCTGCCAGGGGAGAGGGAGATGGATCCAGAGATGAACGGACTGTGGTCCCACCTCACCCGGCTCCTTTCTGCTCAATTCAATTCCTCAGAAATTACCTTTATGCCAACAATGGCCTGGAGTTGGCAGGCAAAGAACGTTTGTGGCTTGGCTGCCCTGGCTGAACCCTGACTGCTCTCTCAGGGAGGGTCAGGCAGAAGACAAGAAGGCAAGGTCCAGGCCCTGCCTGCCAACGCCCTCAACACTCTCCTTCTGCCTCCTGCAGAACCCTGGCCTCAGTCGACCCCTTCTACAGAGACACGCCTCCCAGCAGCCGCTTCGTGGCACCCAGCTGAGCCCTGGGCCATTGGTAAGGGGCTGGGGACCCCCTCCCTCAGCTCCTCCCAGTGTGGGGGTGACCACTGGGGGTCAGCCCTGCCTCCCAAGCCCTGGGTTAAGCAAGTCCTGCCTGGGAACCCCCCTCTGAGTAGGGGGTGGGAGATCAGGGGCCTCTCGGACCCTCTTCTATCCCAGGCAAGCACACAGAACCACCCCAGAGTGCCCCCTCAGGCCTCACCTCTGCTTCTCCCCCACAGGTTTGTCAGCCCTAGGGACAGAAGCCAGCCAGGCTACTGTCTGTACCCCCACTCCATCCCCCATAGGGACCTCCCCCAGCTACCCTGCTAATGAAATAAAGAGCATTGAAGCAGAGACGCGTGACATCGCTGTCAGGGTGGCTGGGACAAGGAGGGCTGAGCTGGGCAGGGGTGCAGGGGTGAAGGAGCGAGGGCCAGATTTGGAGTCGGAAGGGCTCAGCTGGCATCTCTGAGGAAACATGACACGATGAACCCGGCATTTGATCCTCAGTTTTCCTCAGTCTCCATTGAGACTCAGTTTCCTGTCCTGTAAAGGGGTCCTCTATGGCCAGTGCTGTTTGGGAAAGTACTTGGTCACATGTGTGTGGAAGAACCCCAGGGAGGGGCAGGTGGGCCAGAGAAGGGGAGGGAAGCAGAGGCAGGGTGAGGGGACAGAGGAGAGTCTCGGACACATGGACACCTGGACTCCGACCCAGAGCGGGGAGGGGCTGATCACAAAGGCTGGTTCCACTTTCCCTCCCAGCCAGGGCTACCCAAGCAGGGTGGGCTGTTTGTGAAAATAATAGGCAGCCCTCAGGCAGATGCCCCAGGTGCCTGCAAGACAGCATCCGGGCCAGCTCTCAGCACCTCTTGTCACCTCAACCAGGCGTATTTATGCAGTGCACAACACTACAACTGTATGCTGTGGCCTGCTTGCACCAGCTCCTTATAAATGAGGAGGGTGGACCCAGAGAGGGTGCGTGAGCTGCTCAGGGTCACACAGGGCAGAAAGGCAGCAGCAGTGCTTGGTTGGAGACGTCCCTTGTGCCTTGCAGCCTTGTCTGGGCACGCAGGCACTCCTCTGACCCCCTGCCTCCGCCTGTGTTCCTTAGTGGGGGCCTGTGGACTGTGCTGCTGGCCCGAGAGCCTGGTGTGCCCAGCACAGTCTTGAACGGCAGGCCCGGGGGCTGTCCACAGCTTGGCTGGGGCTCCATGTGGGCTGTGGGTGGCTCCAGCTGGTCCCAGCATGGGAGGAGGGGAGCAGAGGACACAGAGTCTCGGCGACAGACTCAGGACGCAGCGACAGCCCAGACTGTGGGTGGCAACCTGCTAGTCCATGCCTCAGCAGTAGGGTGAGTCACCAAAGGGACTGGGCTGGGCCCTAGCCATGGCCAGAGTAAGGTGGAGAGTGAGCGAATGTGGGATCAGCCAGCCTCTCCGTGCCCAAAGACACACACACACACACACACACACTCACACACACACAGGTACGCACTCAACACAAAAGCACATGCAAGGCAGGGTGTGGTGGCTCACACCTGTGATTTCAGCACTTTGGGAAGCGGAGGCGGGCAGATCACTTGAGATCAGGAGTTCGAGACCAGCCTGGCCAACACGGTGAAACCTGTCTCTACTAAAAATACAAAAAATTAGCCGGGCATGGTGGCAGGTGCCTGTATTCCCAGCTACTCTGGAGGCTGAGACAGGTGAATCGCTTGAACCCAGGGGGAAGAGGTTTCGGTGAGCTGAGGTCATACCATAGCACTCCAGCCTGTGTGACAGAGCAAGATTTCATTTAAAAACAAACAACAAAAAAAAAGCACACGAAAATACAAACATAC
The DNA here is from genome assembly GCF_001604975.1 of Cebus imitator. NCBI lineage: Eukaryota > Metazoa > Chordata > Mammalia > Primates > Cebidae > Cebus > Cebus imitator. The sequence goes on along the minus strand of NW_016108094.1, from coordinate 3,507 downwards.
ATGTGTGTGCAGACCCCCGAAGGCACGCACACACAAACACATCTAGGCACATAAATGCCAACAGAAGTACACAGACAAACTAACACAACCACACATGGAAACACAAAACAAATATGCACAAACACACAGCTTCACATAAACGACCAAGACTCCTCCACGTGCAGACACACACACGGCCAGCCTATACCACTGCTCTAGTTTGAGTATTTGTCGTGTCCTCCCCCCGCCCCCGCTCATGTTGCATTGGAATCCCCGTGCTGGAGGTGGGCCAGCTGGGAGGTGACTGGATCATGGGAGTGGATCCCTCATGGTTTGGTGCCATCTTCACTACAGTGAGTGAGCTCTTGTGAGATCTGGTTGTTAAAAAGTGTGTGTCACCCCCCATCCCTTGCTCCTGCTCCTGCATGTGAAATGCCTGTTCTTGGCCAGGCACAGTGGCTCGCGCCTGTAATCCCAGTACTTTGGGAGGCCGAGGCCGGTGGGTAAGTTGAGATCAAGAGTTCAAGACCAGCCTGGCTAACATGGTGAAACCCCGTCTCTACTCAAAATACAGATTAGCCGAGCATGGTGGCAGATGCCTGTAGTCAGCTACTGGGGAGGCTGAGGCACCAGAATCACTTGAACCTGGTAGGCAGAGGTTGCAGTGAGCAGAGATTGCACCACTGCACTCCAGCCTGGGTGACAGAGTAAGACTCCATTTCAAAAGAAAAAGAAATGCCTGTTCCCCCTACAGGGTAGAAGCTTCCTGAGGCCTCCCCATGTAGTATCCCAGCGAGTTAGAAGGAATGTGTCACATGCTGAGTTTCAAATTAAGAGTCCTTTTAATTAGCCAGCGACCGAGAGACAGCTAACGCTCAGAGTTCTCTCAGCCCAGAGGAAAGGGCTTGACTTCCCTTTTTACCTTGATTTAGGTAAGAGAGGGGGAGCCTAGCTGAAGCAGAATTTTACAGAAGCCGAACAGGCAAGTTAGCTAGTAACCAGGGGTGAGGACGTTCCCAGGACTGTTGGCTGCTAAGGGTATTTCCAAACAATCCCCAAGGGGGGTTCAGAGAGAGTTATACACAAGGCAGGTGTGCCTGCCAAGCAGGACGCAGTTACATTGGTTATATGGTGGGATAAGCACAGCGTCAGTGTGGCCCAGTTATGCACCCAGAGAGGCTGTGATAGGGAGGGGGAAGCTAGATTGGAGTTTACAGCTAAGATGGAGTCAGTGATGCTAGCCCAGGGTAGGTTATTACACCCAGAAGCAGATGCTGGTGCTATACTTCCTATACAACCTGCAGATCTGTGAGCTGATTAAACCTTTTTTCTTAGAAATTACCAAGTCCTGGGTACTTTGAGAATATCCCCAAGCGTCTAGACCAGGAAGGCTGGACTCGAGGTGGCATCCAGCCCCAGATGCCCAGAGGCTACGCCCTCAGCCAGCTGGTCTCAGGGTTGCTGTTTCTTTGTTTTTGAGATAGAGTCTCCCTCTGTCGCCCAGGCTGGAGTGCAGTGGCGCAACCATGGTTCTCTGCAGCTTCAACCCCCTGGGCTCAAGTGACCCTCTCATCTCAGCCTCCTGAGTATCTGCGTCTACAAGTGCACACCATCAGGCCCAACTAATTTTTCGCATTTGTTGTAAAGATGGGGTCTTGCTATGTTGCGAGGGCTGGTCTCAGACTCCTGGGCTCAAGCGATCCTCCCACTTTGGCCTCCCAAGGTGCTGAGATTGAAGACATGAGCCACCATGCTGGACACAGAGACACAAAAACAGATGTATAGAGACTTACAGAACAGACACACACACACAAAACACACACAACACACACGCACAACACATACACACAACACACACAACACACACACACACATACACCACACACACCACACACACACACACACACACACACACACACACACTACACCTCATCTCTATTTCACATCTTCATTTCTTCTCCTCCGAGTATCCTTTTACAGCTCATGTTTCCTGCCCTGGGGGGTGGGGGGACATGGTGCCGGGGACACCGGAGCCAGGTCACACCCCTTTCCACTGTCTCCCACTTCCCTTGTCCTGCACCAGGCAGCAGCTTGACCAGGGCAGGGGGAGAAAGCATGAGGCACTGCAGCGGAGAGGGCAGGCTGGTCAGATTCTGGGGGGTCTTGAAGGCCATGCTAAGGAGCCCCCCCTCAATTATGAGGCCCAACAAAGGGATAGACCATGTATACCTTCTTCACACTGAAAGTCCAAAGCCCAGGACAGTGCCTGGCACATATGGAGGTGCTCAGTAAACAGCAGATGAATGAATGAATGAATGGCTATGGCAGATGTGGGCTTCTGGGCATCACCCATCTTAACACCAGGATGTCAGTGGCCCAGCCTCCCCGGGTCCATGTGGTCAGCTCCTGCTTTCCACCCCCACCTGTCCAGCTCCCATGGCCACGGCCCTTAGGGACCACTGCTTTACCCCAGGGTGCACCGCTCCTCTCTGTGTGAGCCCCTTGGTCTCCCCTTGCATGGAGCCCAGCCTCTGACCAGCCTCATGAAGCTTCCCTGCAGTGCCCTAAGGGCCTCTACATTCCAGCCTTGGCCCCTGGTAGACACCAAGACCAGGGTAGAGTCAGTGCTGGGAAATTCCCTGTGTCCCCAGGACAGAAGGAAGGGACACTTTCTACCTGGGTGGCTCCTTGGGATGCCATCCTTGTTGAAGGGACATCCAGCTGTGTGGCTTCCTTCTCCTGCTCTGTGCTGTCAGGGGAGAGTGGGAGAGTTCCAGTCTCTCAGCATGAGAGTTTGGAAGGCATGTGAGGCAGTTAGCCCCTAAGGGATGGCCTGGAGGAGCAGGCCAGGGCCGCTGACCACGTGGCTTCATTTTCAGTGGCCTTATCCTCTTTGTTCCCAGACAGCATCAGCCAGAGCTCTTTCCCCTCCAGGCCCAGGCAGTCAGCAGAGCGTACCTGTCACAGGCCTGAGCCCTGGAATCCAACTGCCTGGGTTCAAATGCCAGCTCTCCACAACCCAAGGCAGCCCCCTGCCATCAGCCGGTCACCTAAGCCTTCTGTGACCTCCAGTTGTCACCTACCCATTCTGAGCTTCAGCTAATAGCAGCAGCTGCCTTCTGGATGAAATCCAACATGCACAGAGTACACACAAATAGAAGCTGCCCGATGCTAGGGCAGAGAAAACAGAGGCCAAGACGGAGGTAGAGACTTGGTCAAGGCCACACTGCAGCTTGTCACAGGGTCTGGCCTCTGTCTCCTGCTTGGCCCTGGGTGGGCCCTCTCAAGACCTTTCCCTGAGGCTGAGCTAGGTGGCTTATGCCTGTAATCACAGCACTTTGGGAGGCTGAGGCTGGAGGATCACTTGAGCTCAGGAGTTCGAGACCAGCCTGGGAAACAGAGTGAGACGGTCTTTACAAAAAATTAAAGAATTAGCTGGGGGTGCGGTAGCTCACAGCTGTAGTCCCAGTGAGCCAAGATCGCGACACTGCACCCCAGCCTGGCAACACGGTGAAACTCCATCTCAAA
>NW_016108093.1:486031-488561 GCF_001604975.1 Cebus imitator | reverse complement strand
AAAAAAAAAAAAAAAAAAAAAAAAAAAAAAAAAAAAAAAAAAAAAAAAATAAAAATGAAAAAATAAAATTGGTAGTTTCTAGGTTGTTTCTTAGGTGACCCACCTAAGCTTAAATTTCAATGGATGACAAGGTGATTTGTGCCTAAAAAAAAAATTATTAAATGTCTACATAGTATAGATGTGGTTCATTTGGTCTTTGAGATGAAGGGGAAAAGAAGGGAAGAAGTTGGTAACAGCAGGCTATGGACATCTCAATAGACTTCTGATGTCAACTGGCAAGGTGGGTCTATAGGTTCAGAAGAAAGGTTTCTGTAGGGGTAAGGGACAATGTCAGGCTAGGATCCTGGTAAGAGTTGGGCTGTCCTCTTCATTTAAAAATGACCAGCCATTTCCTCCCACTAGCCACAGGGAAACGTCCTAACAAAAGAAGCCTACAGAAAGGCAACTAGGTAACTAGACCTATAAAAAGCACAACCCTAGGAAAACATAGAATTTTAAACAAGAGCCTTTCTTTTCTCCAGTCAATAAAGCCTTCTTAAATATCTCAGGCATGGGCCTCAATGCCTCCAACAATCTTCAAATACCTAGGTAGAAACAGCTCTGACTTTACTGCCTATCAACCTCTCCTGATCTGATGGGCTAATTTTAATGTGAAATATTGCTGTAGGACTGAAAATGTTTAATATATGTTAATAGACTAGGATTATAATCAGTTAACTCTTATCTTCTAATTTTCTCATGTCTAAGATACTCATTCAAAGAGTAGTTTGAATCCTAGCTATCCTTTTCAAACAGTTCAGATCACTGACACTCTAACCCAATTCACTCAAAATTATTATAAACCAGGAGTTAGCAAACTTTTTCTGTAAAGGGCTAAACAGTAAATATTTTTTGCTTTGCAGGCTATTTGGTCTGTGTCCTAATCGATTCTGCCATTGTAGTGTAAAAGAAACCAGGGGCAATATGTAAACCAACAGGTGTGGTTGGGTTCCAACAAAATTTCACTTACGGACACTGAAATTTGAATTTCATATAATTTTTATATGTCATGAAATATTCTTTTGATTTTCCCCAACCATTTAAAAATGAAAAACCCATTCTTAACTTATAGACTGTACAAAAACAGGTAGCAGACCAGATTTGGCTGGCAAGCCACTGGGTCCTAATCATGCTCTTACCTAAGATTTGATGCCTTGCTGAAGAAATTGAAAATTTCAGACTTTCCCTGATAAAAAGTAGATATTTCCAACCAGTATCTCACCTTAAACTTACATTAAAGTTTCAGCTTGAGGTAGGTGGAAGTTCTCTAAGTACACAGCAATACATTATAGTGGAAACAGTACCTGAAAATAACACCTGCAACTTACTAGGTATGTAAAGCTACAAAACTCACTTATTCTTTCTGGGGCTCAATTCCTTCCATTCTAGTCCATTTCTAACTATCTTCCACATAATTGAAAAGGAGCAAGAGTTACAACTAGAATGTACGAATGTTAAATTCTGTCTAGGATGTATAGCAAATACTTATATATTTTACTGTGTAATTCCCTATGATGCAAAGCCACTTTCAAAAGAAGTCTTTTATCACTATTATTCCAGTCTATTATAGAATCTAGAGCTGACTTATACTTTCAATAGCCTGAACAGTGAAAAATCCCAACAGAAAAAAACAAAACAAAACAAATTAACCCATGTCCAGGCATACTTAAATCAAACCACTGAAAATAATACAAAGAAAAAAATCTTGAAAGCAGCAGCTAGGACTTAACTTATGGGGGTACAACATGTAGAATGACAGTGTATTTTTAATTAGAAACCATGGAGGTCAGTCTGGGTGCAGTGGCTCACACCTGTAACCCCAGTACTTTGGGAGGCCAAGGTGGGTAGATCACCTGAGGTCAGGAGTTTGAGAGCAGCCTGGCAAACATGGTGAAACCTCATCTCTACTAAAAATACAAAAAATTAGCTTGGCATGGTGGCACGCACCTGTAGTCCCAGTTAGGAGGCTGAGGCAGGGGAATCACTTGAACCCGGGAGGCAGAGGTTGCGGTGAGCTGAGATGGTGCCACTGCACTCTGGCCTGGGTGACAGAGCAAGATTACATCTCAAAAAAGAAACCATGGAGGTCAGAAGGAAGTGGCACAACACGTTTGAAGTGCTGGGGAAAAAACGTCAACACAGAATTCTATACTCAGGAAAAAATATCCTTCAGAAATGAGAATTTATAGCCAGTAGACCTGCTCTAAACGAACTGCTAGGGCATGTTCTTCAGATAATTGGTAAATGATACCAGAATGAAACTTCGAACATTAGGAATGAAAGAAAAGCAACATAAATGGTGACTATTTGGATAAATGCAATAGACTATCCTACTTTTGAGTTCTTTAAAATATGTTTGGTGGGCCGGGTGCGGTGGCTCACGCCTGTAATCCCAGTACTTTGGGAGGCCGAGGCGGGTGGATCACGAGGTCAAGAGATCGAGACCATCCTGGTCAACATGGTGAAACCCCGTCTCTACTAAAAATACAAA
>NW_016108093.1:484164-485921 GCF_001604975.1 Cebus imitator | reverse complement strand
ATTTGACAGCAAATCTCGAAAGGAGAGGTAAAAAAAAAAAAAAAAAAAAATATTTGGTGGCTGACAGTAAAAATAATAATGTGTGAAGGAATTTTCAATAGGTATGGTTGTATATAAGACAACTATGACGTAAACAAAGGAGGGTAAAGGGACCTATAGGGTGGTAAGGTTTCTTAATTCCTCTTGAAGTAGTACTGACTCTAAGTAGACTGTGTAAAACTATGTATATTATAATGCCTAGAACAACCACAAAAAAACAAAGAGATAACTAAAAAAAATTCACAGAACATAAAAATGTAGTAACACTAAAAATGTTCATATAACTAAAAGAAGGCAGGAAAATGGGAAAAAAAAGAGGAAATCAAAACAGAGGTATCAAAAATAAAAAATAAATTGATAGACATAAAACAACCATATCAAAAATACATTAAATGTAATGGTCTAAACATTACAATTTAAAGACAAATTGTCAGAGTTTTAAAACATGACTCAACTACGTACAATCTGTAAGAAAATCACTTCAAATATAATGATATAAGTAGGTGAAAAGCAAAAGAATAGAAAAAGATATGTGATGCAAACACTGATCAAAAGGAACAATTTCTTTTTATTATTTATTTATTTGAGATGCAGTTTTGCTCATCACCCAGGCTGGAGTGCAGTGGTGTGATCTCAGCTCACTGCAACCTCTGCCTCCCGGGTTTAAATGATTCTCCCGTCTCAGTTCCCAAGTAGCTGGAATTACAGGAGCCCACTACCATGCTCGGCTACTTTTTGTATTTTTAATAGAGATGGAGTTTTACCATGTTGGCCAGACTGGTCTCGAACTCCTGACCTCAGGCGCTCTGCCCATCTCAGCCTCCCAAAGTGCTGGAATTAGGCCACCACACCTGGCCAAAAGGAACAATTTAGAACAAGGAAAATTACAAAGATAAAGAGGGATGTAGAGGGACATGACATAATGTTAAAAGGATTAACACATCCAAAAGACTTAACAATCCTAAATGTGTAAACACTTAGTGTTTCAAAATATGTGAAGCAAAAACTGTAAGATCTAAAATAATAAAAAAAAAATCCAATGACACTTGGATGTTTCAACACTAATTAACATATAGAACTAGTAGACAGAAAATCAGCAAAAATATACAAAAACTGAACACCATCATAAACCAAGTGTTGTTACCTGACATATACAGAACAATTCACTCCAAAATAGCAAAATACGTGTTCTTTCAACAAGATAGACCATATCCCAGGTTATAAAACAAACCTTCCAAAATACAAAATAATTGAAATTGTAAAAAGCATGTTCCCTGATCATAAAAGAATTAAAGTAAGAATCGGGAGAGAGATCCAAGATGGCTGATCACCAGCAGCTCGGGATTGTAGCTCCCACTGAAAGAGCAGAGAACGAGATGACGCCACACTTTCAGATCAATTTTTGTTGCTCACGCACCAGAAGATTCTCAGCGGAGGAGCCCCACGTGTCGCCAGCGCGACTCTTGAGGCCGGTGAGGCGGTTTTGCTGCTGCCTTGGAGCGGCGGTTCTTGGTGCAGAGTCAGAAAAGCACCATCAATCTTAAAGCCGCTGTTTTGGCCGGCGCAGTGGGTTGCTCAGATTCTAGTGCCGGGAATCAAGTTGGACGTCCATTCAGAAACCCAACTATAAAGACGGTAATTATAAAGACCACAGATGGATAAATTTATAACGAAGGGAAGAAACCAGCCTAAAAAGGCTGAGAATACCCAAAATCAGA
>NW_016108093.1:476125-482374 GCF_001604975.1 Cebus imitator | reverse complement strand
CAGAGACATAAGAGGAAGATCTCCAAACACTTGGATGTTAGACAGCTTCTATTTAAATAATCCATGAATCAAAGAGAAACTTTCAAGAGAAATTAGAAAATATTTTGAATTCAAGAAAACCAAAAATATAGCCCATTTTGTGGACTACAGGTGTTAACAGTGCTTAGAGGGAAATTTATAGGATTAAATTTTCCTTTAGGAGGAAAAAGGGTCTCAAAAAACAATCTACACTTCTACCTTAGGGAACTATAAAAAGAAGAGTAAAATAAATCCAAAGCAAGATGATTAGGAAATAGTCAAGATAAAGGAATAAACAGAAAAACAACAGAAAAATCAATGAAGCCAACAGCTGGTTCTTTGAAAAGATCAACAAAATTGACAAACCTCTAGCACAACTGAAAAGAAAAAAAGAACACTCGAATTACTAATATCAAGAATGAAAGAGGGGATATCACTACAGATTGTGCAGATATTAAAAGAATAATAAATGGATACTATGAACAATTATACACACATAAATTAGACAACTTAAATAAAATGGAGCAATCCCCTGAAAACCACAAACTACTAAAACTCATTGAAAATGAAATAAATAACCTGAATACTCCCTAACTACTAAGGAAACTGAATTCAAAGTTTAAAACCTTTTAAAAAAGAAATGCCCAGACCTAGATGATTTTACTGGCAAATTCCAACAAACATTACCAAAAAAAATTTCTACAGGATCCTTCCAGAATATGGAAAAGGAAGGAGGGAAGCTTTCCCAACTAATCTTATGAAGCCTTGATACTAAACACAGGCAATAGAGTACAAAAAGAGAAAACTACAGACCAATATCCCTCATAACACAGAAACAAACACCCCCAACAAAATATTAGCAAATCTAACAGCAATATGTAAAAATAATATCCTTCAATTAACTGGGATTTATCCTAAATATGTAAGGCAGGTTGGGTTCAGTGTCCAAAAACCAATGTATTCTTGGGAGGCCAAGGTGGGCAGATCACCTGAGGTCAGGAGTTCAAGACCAGCCTGGCCAACATGGTAAAATCCATCTCTATTAAAAATACAAAAATTAGCCAGGCATGGTGGCACACACCTGTAATCTCAGCTACTCGGGAGGCTGAGGCAGGAGAATTGCTTGAACCTAGGAAGTAGAGGTTGCAGTGAGCCAAGATCATGCCACTGCACTCCAGCCTGGGCAACAGAGTGAGACTCCATCTCCCAAAAACAAAAACAAAAACAAAAAAACAATGTATTCAACCACATTAAGTCTAACAAAAGAAAAATAGCCAGGCATGGTGGCTCACATCTGTAATGTCAGGAGGTCAAGGCTTTAGCCCAAGAAGTCAAGGCTGCAGTGAGCCGTGTTCATGCCACTGCACTGGGTGATGGAGGGAAACCCTGTCTCAAAAACAAAAACAAAAAAACAAAAAAGGTGAAAGACTTACAGGAGAACGAGAAAAAGATGTCCCCTTCTCATGACTCCTATTCAACATCATACTGGAAGTATCAGCCTGTATAACAAGGCAGTGGTCCCCAACCTTTTTGGCACCAGGGATAGGTTTCAATTTTTCACGGATGGGTTTCAATTTTTCACGGATGGTCTCCAGATGAAACTGTTAATTCCACCTCAGATCATCAGGCATTAGATTCTCATACGGAATGTACAGCCTAGATCCTTCACATGAGCAGTTCACAATAGGGTTTGTGCTCCTATGAGAATCTAATGCAGCCGCTGATCTAATAGAAGGTGGAGCTCAGGCAGCAATGCTTGCTTGCTCACTGTTCACCTCCTCCTGTGTGGCCTGGTTCCTAACAGGCCACAGACTGGTAAGAATCCACAGACCATTTTTTGTAGGTAAAGACAAGCAGATTCTAAAATTTATAAAGAACAGCAAAAGAACTAGAATAGCTAAAAACACTTTTTAAAAAGAATAATAATATTGGAGGAATCATACTAATTGAACTTAAGACTTACTATAAAGCTATAGTAATCAAGATAGTGGTATTGGCAAAGTGCTTAAAAACAGACCAACAAGCTGGGCATGGTGGCTCACGCCTGTAATCCCAGCACTTTGGGAGATTGAGGCGGGTAGATCACTTCAGGTCAGGAGTTTGAGACCAGCCTGGCCAACATGGCAAAACCCCGTCTCTACTAAAAATACAACATAGCCGGGCATGGTGGCAGGCACCTGTAATCCCAGCTACTCAGGAGGCTGAGGCACAAGAATCACTTGAACCTGGGAGGTAGAGGTTGCAGTGAGATGAAATTGCACTGCTGCACACTCCAGCCTGGGCGCCAGAGTGAGACTCTGTCAAAACACACACACACACACACACACACACACACACACAAAAAAAAAAAAAAAAAAAAAAAAAAAAAAAAAAAAAAAAAAAAAAAAAAAAAAAAAAAACAGAACAAAAGAGAGTCCAGAAACTGACCCACATAAATATAGGCAACTGATTTTCAACAAAGATGTACAATTAAAGACATCCATATACACAAAAATAGACCTTCAACTGAACCTCACTCCATTTACAAAGATTAACTCAAAATAGACATAAATGTAAATATAAAGTTAAAAAACTTTTATAAGCAAGTTTTTATAATAAAACATAGAAGAAGGCCGGGCACGGTGGATCACGCCTGTAATCCCAGGACTTTGGGAAGCCAAGGTGAGTGGATCGCTTGAGGTTAGCCAGGCATGGTGGTGTGCACCTGTAGTCCCAGCTACTTGGGAGGCTGAGGCATGAGAGTCACTTTAATCTGGGAGGCAGAGGTTGCAGTAAGTCAAGATTACACCACTGCACTCCAGCCTGGGCGACAGAGCGAGACTCCGTCTCAAAAAAAAAAAAAAAAAAATTAAAATCTTGCTTAGTGAATGACACCATTAAGACAATGAAAAGCCAAGTTACATACAGAAAATATTTGCTGATAAATCTAATAACCAAAGGATTTTTACCCAGACTATTAGGGAAAAAAACCCTCAAAAACAACAGTAAGAACCCAACTTAAATAAGCAGAATACTTGAACAAATACTTCTCTGAACAAAAACTTGAGCAAAATACTTCTCCCTGATGGGTTTGATAAAAGTCATGAATTTGTAATTAGTCCAGCATTTTTTTTTTTTTTATTTTAAGGATGGGAACAACACTGCTTCCAGCTTTCTACATCCTGGGGAAGAAGCTGGCCAAGCTAATTATTTTTCTAAAACATTTTATTGTGAGACATTAAAGAGTGGGTTTTTTGTTTTTAAATAATCACCAGGAAAAGTGGGTTGAAATTTTTTCTTCCACTCCTGTTCCATGTTCTCAACCCACTCCACCCCAACCTCCCTGGTATTTTAAAACTGTGGTTCAGACTTCCTCTGCAGAGGATTCCCTATACTGAACAGGAAGTTGGTACTTTGATCCTTTTGTATGAATGGGAATCACACCTGGATTACTTCTGAGTTTGAATTTTTATTGTAAAATGTTTCACGCTTCTTTCAATAAATTTGTCAAGCTGACTCAGAATAAATACCAGAATTTGTGAACCATGTTTTAACTTGTTCTTGTTTCTCTGCATATTTCAAATTTGTGTATATTTAATATTCAGTGGTCTTATACTGTATATAACTAAGCTTTTGTTAACGTGAAAGAGTTCCACTCTTTTGCATGACTCCATTTTTAGTTCTTTGGGTACTGACAAGGCAGACTGCAACCCTCCATTTGGGCTCTGCTCTCAATTTTCATTCTGGATGAATTTCATTTCATTCAACTGCAAGTAAATGATTGACATTAAGAACCAGTGGAGCTAGTTTTTATAAAGGAGAGGGGGAACATGCGGATGCGCAGGGCCAAGCACAGTACCCACAACACGATGGCCATTAGCTGTATTTGTTGATTTGATTATGATGTTCAGTAGTATGAAAAGTATTAAAATCTGTTAGAGAAAAAAAGGCTATACATGAGCTACAGTATATTTTGCCAAAGCTTTTAGATTCTTGAGGCAGCTGATAGTTTATCAATTTTTATTGCTACAATATATTTTATGGTCATCACTAAAAAAGGCAGATTATAGAAATAGTGTTTAACAAGAAAGGCCCTGTGTGAGTCTGTTTGCTGTGGATCTCCTAAAACAATGTCATCCTCTCAGCTCATAGACACAGAACAGTAACATGATAGGACGGAACATCAGTTTCTCATTTTGTGAGAGAAGTCCCAGAAAGTCTTTCTTCAGTTTTCTTGAGTACCTGCAGAGGGTATCCAAAATTATTCCTGTGAAGACCTCTTCAGGTACTAGCATGATCACAAAGTTATTTCAAGGTGCTGGTACAGCATCAAAATCAACAGTCAGTAATGGATTTCAGGGACTGTGTACAGGATGGGTCATGACCCACAGGCAATGTTATAGAATGTTTGGGTGTCAAAATATAATTTTCAAAATTAAAAACATGACTCATACAAATACAGACTAAACATATGTCAAAGACATTTAACTTATTAGGGAACTAACAGGATTTAAAGCTTATTCAAAGAATATTTGAGAGACTTGGTATCTATAGGCACTGAAAGAATGCTCGAATAAAATCGCTAAATTAGGTAGAAAAGTGGTTATGCCTTATAGGCAAGTTAATCTGTAGCCTTTAGTATACTTTCTTCTACCAAACAGAAAATTTTACATCTCTACCAGACAAAAATCTGTAAGTTAACATGTTGCTTGAAAAGGTCTTGACTAATCATTAATGAACAGTGAGCCAAAGAAAGATGCAATCCCCTAGAGAACTAAATAATTCTTGGGTGGGCCTGTCAGCCAATGCTCCAGTATGACACTGAAAGGATATTCAGACATCCCTTTGCTTTAAGTTTTAAGTAATTTCTATTAACAGGAGGCTAATGGTTTATTTTGTATCTAAGTCTTTAAAAGTAAAGTTAAGGTCCTAGGGGGCCACCTTTTAGAACAATGTGGTAGTGCTTATGTATTTTTACTTTACATAGGGATTCCAAGACAGTCATTTATTTACCTTTTAAACCAATCATAGAATCTTAGAAGTCGGCTCAGATCCAGCTCTCCTAGTACAAGAATGCTTTCTTTTGCAGCCTTGACTGGTTATCATGAAGCATTTGTATACAAGGAAAAAGGAAACTAACACTGAGTGCCTATTACGTGCAAGTTTATTTTCAAAGGGCCAAATTTATTTTCACATAGTAACATGTTACCTATATATTTAGCCACATTTATCAAATAAGTGAATTTCTTTAGCATAACTGCTTTGATTACACTTTTTTAAAATTTATATGTAATTTACCCTTTTTAATGTACAGTTAAAGTTTTGACAAATGTATACTATTCTAATTACTACCACAAACAATATATTAAAAAGTTCCATTCATAACTGTTTTTAAAATGTCAATTAAACTACAGGTATTTATTGACTGATGTGTCTGGCAGTCACTGGCTAGTCTTTAAGTGGAGATATGCCAGGGAGTGAGAAAAGGCAGAAGTAAAAGGTATTATGCCTGCCTCCAAAGAATTCCCATAGTTTAATCATTAAAGGCATGGTTTCACATACATGAACCAAGCACAAGATGTAAGAAAACACAGGCAATCTACTAGGTAACCATCTGTATGAGATGTGGGCTACAGTCTTGACACTGCTACCATGTGACTTTGAATACGCCATCTATTATTATCTATTTGGGCCTTCCTTTCCTCATTCATGACTAGAAGGGGTGTCTCAATCTCTCAGGTTCCTCCTAATTATAAGCACGTATGATTCAGATAGCGAGGGTTCAGAGTATGGCTAGAGGGCTGGGAAGATGGGAAGAGCTTTACGGCACTGAGGTGGTCAATGGGTTGACCCCACAGGGTTACAGAATGAGGGTAAGTAGGAGGCATCCAACATGGAGCTGAGGTGGGGTGTAATGAACTGTCTGTCATAGGGCTGTGATGGGAGCAGATCAATGGATGCTGGTCTAGTGGAGCAAAGAATAACTGCAAAGTCTTATTCTGGAAGAACGTGTTGAGGTCAAGCTTTGAACTTTTGTGAGAGCCAAGAGGACTGGGAAGTTCACTTGCTTATTAAGCAAAGAGAGGAATGACACCACAATGACAGTAAACCACAACAGTCTTTTACTGAAAACCTGCCATGGTCATGCCCTCTAGGCCCTGGGTATATAGCAGTACAAACCCTGCCCTTTCGGGTGTTTTTTTTTTTTTTTAGACAGAGTCTTGCTCTGTTGCCCAGGCTGGAGTGCAGTGG
>NW_016108093.1:472617-475640 GCF_001604975.1 Cebus imitator | reverse complement strand
CAGATGCCTGTAATCCCAGCTACTCAGGAGGCTGAGGCAGAGAACTGCTTGAACCTGGGAGGCAGAGGTTGCAATGAGCCAAGATTGCACCACTGCACTCCAGCCTGGGTGGCAGAGTGAGACTCCACCTCGAAATAATAATAACTATTTTATTAGCTCACAATTCTGTGGGTTAGCAATTTGGGCTAGGATCAGCTAGATCATTGTTGTGCTTGTCTTTTCTGGGGTCCCTCATATGGTTACAGTCATCTGGCAATGTGACTAGGGCTGAATGTTCTAAGACAGCTTCACTCACATATCTGATGGCTGAGTGATGACTGGATCGATCTCTCCCTCTCCACACCATCTCTCTTACTCCAGCAGGTTAGCTGGGGTTTCCTCATGTGGCTGCCTCAAAACAGAGAACAAGAGGGAAGCTACAAGACTTCTTAAGACCTAGGCTCAGAAGTCATCTGGAGTTACTTGTGCCATATTTTACTGGCCAAAGCAAGTCACAAGGATAGCCCAGATTCAAGGAGTAGAGAAACAGACTCCACCTCTTGTTTGGAGGATCTGTAAAGTCACACTCTAAGTGTATATCCAGAGATGAAAGGACATTGTAGCCATTAAGTACTCTACCACACCATCCCATCTTGGTAAATGCGTGTTGAGCACATTTAGTCCTATAGGGCTTCAGAGGTGGAAGAAACCACTGTGGTGAAAAGATGAGCTTTTCCTTGGGTCCTGAAGAACACACAGGATGAAACAAACCCAGAGCAATGTGGAGAACACTGAGGCAGAGGCAGTCAGAATGACTCATGGTATGTTTAGACCCTAGTGAATACGTGCTTGGATACAGTGGCTAGAGAAAAGTATTTGAGAGGAGTCAAGGATAGTGGGAAATATTATGATTGGGTGTGGGGTACCTTGAATGTCAGGTTCTAGAGAGTACACACACTACTTACTGCGGAGTGCAGTGCAGAGCCAGAGGTTAGTGGTAGCCTAGTGATAAGGGTGGGGAACAAGGGTGGAGTGAAGAAGCCTTTCAAGTCTGCGTCTTTATGGACAGCAGTCCAGAAGTTGAGTTGGACTTGGAATATGGTGGCACAGAGATTATGGGAAGAAAGTAGCCTAGAGACAGTTACCCTAAAGGCAACTGTCTACATGGAGTCTCCTTAAGAGGCTAAAGGGCATAATTGGAACTCTTTCAAGTAAGTTTATTTAGAAGTCTAAAAAAGTTTCTTCTTGCATCTTAACTTTTCCAATCCATAAAGAAAGAAAAACAGTTTCTTCTGGATTTATATTAGTTATCCTAGAGAGAGCTCAATTTAAGCTCAACACACACATACACAAACACCTCTCTCCTGCATAAGTTTCATGTGAAACAAGTAGGATACAGCTGTTTATAGTCAAAAGTTTTGTCTACATTTGAAAAGACAAAATTGCTGGTGTTAACACTGTAAGTGGGCAAGGAATCATGGGGAAGGCTAGAAACCAAAATGGAGCCAGGGAAAAGCTGTCTGCAATCTATACTCTGAAGCCACACTTTACCCAGGCAGACTGTATAGCCACATTTTTCACAATGGTAACATGGCAAAGCAGCAGTTTTCTTTTGACAATCTGCAAAATATATATTTCTTTTCTAAACTATCGTTTTCTACAGGAAGTATGTGGCCATTAGACCATGATACATGCAGCTGGGCACAGTGGCTCACACTTGTAATCTCAGCACTTTGGGAGGCTGAGGCAAAAGGATCATTTGAGGCCAGGAATTTAAGACCAGCCTACACAATACAGTGAGACCCTGACTCTACAAAAACAAAAACAAAACAAAACAAAACAAAACATTTAATTAGCTAGGCAGGGTGGTGTGCATCTGTAGTCCTAGGTACTCAGGAGGCTGAGGTATAACGATTGCTTGAGCCCAGGAGTTCGAGGTTACAGTGAGCTGTGAGAGTACCACTGTACCCCAGCCTGAGTGACGAAGTGAAATCTTGTCTTTAAAGAAAAAAACCAAAAACACAAATAAGAACATGCTATATATAATTTTTTTACACAAAATGATAATCAACATTTGGTTTGTTAATTGAATAGTAGGCAGCAAGTCTCCTTCAGGTATTTGTGGGAGATAAGATGCAGAGAACTTGAGGGTTTTCTATCACTGTCTAGCTGTATACCTGCAAGTCACGTGTATACAAATAGGTCACAGAGTAAGGAAGTATGGCATTAGGTGCCAAAGTGAATAGAAAAGACAGGACTTAATGAGGCAATATGTAGAAAAGGATGGCATCCAAAAAAGTAGAGTTGGGGGTAGTGGGAAATCTCTCACTGAGACAGAATTTATAGGAATTTGGAAGAATTGGCCCAGGCAGGATTGGCAGGGCAAAGAGGGAAGGATGTTCCTGCTGTGAGGAAAGGTTCCAGGTAAGTATGAATGTTGGATTGTTGATGGTGCCAGGGAAGGACAGCAGTGCAGAAACAGTCCAGAGATGACATCTCTAAGATTATGTGCTCGAGACTTCTTGTTCCACTCAGTTCTCCTGAAATCCCAGGTAAAGAAATGTCACAGTTGATGTACTGTGCCATGTGAAAACATTACAAAATGATGAACAGACAATAAAAGAACATTTAGGCTCCTTATTACACATACTGAATTTCATCTACTGCCTGGTGAGTGAATGGGTAGTTTTCTGTGCATACATCATAGGATGGGGGAAAATTTTCCAGAGGAAAAAGTATCCTCTCTGCCCTTGGTGCCCACTCAGACTGAGCCAGACCATACCGGTAATGTGGCAGTTAATGCAAGAAAGGGTCTCCACTGCATTTTCTAATGGTATAGTGCTCTAGGGCAAGACTTGAGTGACAGCATGCTGAGTTTTTCTGTAATTCCGACCTCAATGTGTTCCTCAAAATTGGGGAAATTCAGCCAGGTGCGGTGGCTTCCACCTGTAATCCCAGCACTTTGGGAGGCTAAGGCAGGTGGATCTCTTGAGCTCAGGAGTTTGAGACCAGCCTGGGCAATATGGTGAAACCCCATCTTTACA